>NC_135752.1:42027903-42032903 GCF_041903045.1 Epinephelus lanceolatus | reverse complement strand
CGAAACGTTGTCAACGGTACACTTAATACTTGATATAACAAAGGCTGCACAGAGAAGACAAACAGATCACAGATGGAAGACAAATAGATAGCAGAATAGGAAAAACAGAGGGACAAACACTAAATAGAGAAAGAAGAGTCACATAAAGTACAAATAATGAAGGATGGACAGAAACACAAAGACATAGAGGTCAAGGAAGACAAACACAGCAAGCACAAAGCAAACAACAAAGAGATAGATAACAAGAAGGACGAACAGGGAGAAGAAGACAGTAGGAAGGAAGAACAGAAGACTAGAGGCACAAAGAAAGCAAGTACAAGCACAAAGAAGGAAAGAAGGCAAGGGGGTCCGGTCTAGCGGGGAGTCCTACGGGGTGATGGACAGTGCACCAGTCCTGTCCCCCTAGTTCGGGGGACAGGACTTTCAGTTCCCTAATCCTAACCCTAATTGGAATGTTCTTTTAAATATGTATTCAAGGCATTTAAAAGTTATAAATATTACATCGAAATTCATTTAAATACACTCAGAAGGGGTTAAAATAAAAGGGTTTTATTTCATGGGGTGCATATAAGATTAAAAACAACAAACAGCTTTAGGCGATAAATAGAATTCATGGTTTTAGACACAGGGGGCGGAGACTATAAAAGGGAGAGACAGGCTGCCAGAGAGTTCATTTTAACTCAGACCTTCGAAGGGTAAACATTTCCTTAGAGAGCCCAGATTAGGGAGTTTTTCTTTGCAGTGTGTCCTGCCTGAAGAAGGTCCACATAGGACCGAAACGTCGCAGCATTTGGACACACTTTTTGTTTATTAAATAGCCCATTCTTGGGATATTTTATTTTATTTCAATAACCCGTTTTTAGGGACACTTTTGTTTGGATAAAGCCCGTTTTTGGGACAATTTTATTAAACCCGAATTAGGGACACTTTAATTTCACAATTTTATTGCATTTTACATATACATTTTATTTTATAAACATTATATACATTTCATACTTAATCTTATACATTTATATATTTCATTAGTATAACAAAGCTAAACACACATAAATAACACTCATAAAAGAAACCCAATTGGTTCTAGGGATGACGGAGGGGGCTGGACCACTGTCCGCTATGGCAGACGTGGCCAGCACCCCCGTCAAGATAACTGGGGGTCCCGGGGTGACGAACGGTCCTGGGGGAAGGCCCGTGCACCTCCTGTCCCCCACGGGGGATGGGTTCAGTTCCCCTTCCCTAACATGGCCAGCACCCCTGTCAAAACAACTGGGGGTTCCAGGCTGGCAGAGACTCCTGGGGGAGGCCCGTGCACCTCCAGTCCCTTACAGGGGACAGGTTCCATTCCCCTTCCCTAACCCTCTCTAACCCTTATAAATGAAACTGATTAATCACTTCATCTCAGATATCAAACATTAAATCAAATCCACTCTCACATCAGATATGAAACGTACACACACAAATCCATACATCAGTAAAAACAAAATATTGTAAAATAAAAGCTCAAGTTTCAGGTCACAAAAATTTTTTGAACTGGGTATGAATTGGATGTCCATCAAAATCAAATTGTTTTATCTATCAGCCCTAACACCTGTTCTGTGGCACTCAAGTATCATCATGGTAACACAGGGTCTTCTGACAAGTACTAATGATATCACATTGCCTTTTCGCTACTGTCCAATGTTTTAATGCTTTTCTGTGTCACCTTTACAAAATATTTATAAACACTGTTGCACACAACAATCGACGTCTGCAAACCCTACTTTCTTTTCCTGTTACACAAAATCTGTCAAAATAAAAACTGGCTCACAGACAACTTCAGTACATCTTCAAATTAAAAGCACTCAAACTTAAACTATAATCAATGCAGTACATTTAATTAAATATGATAACATTTATTTTATATTTTCAATTCATAATGAATTTCTGTTTAAAATGTATTAATTATTAAATTAATGAATAAAATACATACAAAAAAAGAAATTATAACACATAACAACAAAATGAAAACAGATGATTAGAAGTGGTGGAGCTACTGCGTCAGGTTACTGAGGCTCCGACTGGTGGACAGGAAATTACCCATGAAGCTCGGCACCTGTAGGCCAGTTGTTATAACAATTCCACCGCACCAAACCTGCAACACAGTTTTATTACTGTTAATGCTGTGATACAAGTACGACACGTATGCTGAAGTATCACAGTGTAACTGCTGCATGGTGTAGCACTGGTTTAGCACTGCTGTAACACTGGTGTAGTATTGCTGTAGCGCTGCTGTAGTGCTAGTGTAGCACTGCTGTAGCACTGCTGTAACACTGCTGTAGTACTAACGGTAAAAGCAGGAACAAGCGGCTGGCTGAACTTTGTTTTGAAGGAGTGAAGGAGACAAAGACGACCCACATCAACGAAGGACAAATCACCTGAAACAGAAACACATCAGGTGAAACTTAAAATGTTAAAATATTGAAGATAAAAGTAAAAACAAAACAACAAAAAGTAAAAAAACTTTTTTTTGTACCGTTGTCATAATTACAGTAAATTCCAATTCTCTGAGGCAGCGGCCAATCAAGAGCCTTTGCTCGGTTGTTGTGCTTCGCAGCAAGCGAGCTCTGCAGCCATTGACTGGCATGGAGACACCATGATCCAGCACTTTTCCCTAATTGGTCAAAACGGCCAAGGCTGCCCCGGTAGGCCACACCCACACTGAACGATTTCCAATCTGTGACGGGGCAGAGCTCCCAGTAGTGACAGCCACCGGTCATCTCCTGGTCACCTGGGAGACAGAAGAAGAACAGACATGTTTTAGGGGTTTTTTTTAAATTACAAAATATTTGAATTCACAAAGTCTGAAGAAAAATATTAAATATATATATATATGAAGTTTTTTTTAGTTTAGTTTTAGTTTTTTTAATGAAATACTAAAATATTTAAAACAGAAAACATGCCTATGTTTTTCATTTTGGCTTAGGGGAGAGGCATGCAAATTTTAACTCAAATTTTTCATCAAAAATATTTGGTGATTTTTTTTTTTTTTTTGGCTGATTTTGTCTTTTTTTAAACATACTTTTTTAAAATGATTTTTTTGGATATATTTTGTTTTCTTTAAAACCTTTTGCTGATTTTTATTATGGATACATGCCATGCAAATTTTGGGTTTTGAACACAGTTTTCTTTAAAACATTTTGGATATGAAATTTACCTGCAGATGCTCCATTCAAAATAAAATTATTTTTTGAGCCATTAAGGAAAAACAAAACATGTCCTTCACCAGACAGTACTCTTTGTTTTTCTCTGACACAATTTCTGGAAAACTTCCAGTCAGTGATGGAATGAAACAGGTCTTTTAAACTAACGTCCTTGGGCATAAAGTCATACAACACAACATGAGGCTGACTGTTCCAGTAGTTTGTCAGATTAACTGCAGATAGATTAAAACAGTTTCCTGTTTTTAATATTATATTAATCATTTTGATTAGAAAATAGTACAAACTATAAAACATGTATAAAATGAATTCATTCTTAGCATTAGCATTAGCTGTAGCATCATTGTGAGGTGTTCATGTCTAAGTACCCAACACTGTGTATGACTCTCCAGCAAAACGTTCACGTCCTCCTCGACCTCCAGCCATCTTACTGGGCGAAGGCGTGGCACTTCTGCTGCTGATAAAATGAAAACATAACGGCATTTTAAAAGATCTCAAAGCTCTTAAAAATAAAAGTGAAAAATCAACAAAGTGAAACAACCAATGAGGTCGTGCTGAAGAGATGATGCAGCAGAGAAAAATCATATAAAATGTGAGTGACTCAAATTTTAAACTGATTTAAAAAATAATTGTAACATTGAACTAAATATACAAAACATACCAGTCCACACATCACAATTTCTAAAAATGTAGTAGTCGACACAGATTCACTTCATGAAAAGTTTTTCTTAAAAAACAAATTAAAATAAATTTATTTCAATTTTAAATTTTTTCACACTTTCAAATCACCTGTTTGAAGACATGACAAAAACAAAATCGTTTTACTGACATCAAAAAGAATGATAAAATTCAAAAATAGATTTCATTGAAAGCTGTAAAATAAACACTGATGTGATGTCAGCAGTGATGTCACTGGAAAAGCATCGACCTTCAGAGCTGCTGAGCCAAAATTTCAAATGTACAGTTTATGTTGTACGGACGGAGATCTGTAAATTAATGTTTTACATCATCATTCTAACATAACATTCGCCTTGTGTTGAAAAAAAAAAAAGTTTCCACTAGCTAGTGCAGTAGCTCGCTAGCTATGCTACCAACCACTGTCTGCTTATCAGCTCCTTGAAAGTGGATTGTTACAGAATTTAGTACCTGTCACCTCACCTCAGAAGGACCGACCCAAAAAACGTGTCTTACACTTAGATCATCAAATGGACCATAAGCCTTGGATGTTTGTTTCTGGCTGCAGCGTTAGCTCACTGAAAAGTTTCCTCTTTAACATGTTGATCAAAAACATGAAAAAAAAATAAAAAATCAATTGCTGTCTCTCAATATTATGACTTGCATCAGTGCTAAAATGGTTCAGAAGGATGAGTCTGCCTGTCTGGAGAACAGGGACACAAAGCCCCCAGATGAAAATCTGACAAGCATCCTGACTCTGAGCTCCTAAACAACCTCCATCAAACCCCTCATCTGTCAGAGTTCCTCCAGTGTCCACACACCCCTGGATTTACTGTCACCATGGACTTTGTCATTTTTTCTGTTGTTCCTCTGGACCAACATCAATCCTCAACAAATCATCATCAGACAACTTTTAACTAACTTAGCTAACTAACTGAGCTGTACTGCTTCATCGTTAACTCCTTGATCAAAACAGAATATCGTAATTTCACCACCACTCATTTCAGAAAGGACACCACAAGAAAACCTGTCCTGAGTTTAGATTGGCAATTTGATTGACTCACGCCTGCGGTCAGGCATGCTAACATTAGCCCGCTAGCTGCATTATCCTGCTAGCTACATTAGCTA
>NC_135752.1:41820403-42022903 GCF_041903045.1 Epinephelus lanceolatus | reverse complement strand
CTGTGGTATGAGTTAATCTGAGAGACAGTGGAGCACAAAGGCTCCGGACAAGAAGCCGAGTTAGTGACATCCAGAATGGCCGAGTTAGCAAGATGCAGTAATAGAATACGAGAGAGACAGAGAGAGAGAGAGAGAGAGAGAGAGAGAGAGAGACAGAGAGAGAGAGAGGGAGAGAAGGTGTACTATTAGGGGTTAGGGTTAGTACAATTCAGATGTACAATTTCAGATGTACAATTTCAGAGTTTAAAAAAATTCCCTACGTTGCAGAACCAATAGTAAATCTGCAGGACGGTGCTTTGGTGGCTCGCTGAACTCTTGTGCTTGTAAACATAGTCCCACTACAAACATGTAGCGGTACAAAATGGCTCAGCCGTGCTCGCAGAAAACACCGTCAAAGTTAGTGGATGTTTGTCGCGTTTGCGGCGACACATTCTTGCCAACTAAAAGAAACAAACAATCTTTTACAAGGCCATGACTCATCCGTCCGGCTGGACTATAGAGGGAATTGCCCTGTTGTTTACAAAGACTTCCGGGTAGAAAACCAGTAGAGCTTTTAGCTATATATATTTATATATATATATATACATATATATACATATATGTATATATATATATATATATATATATATATATATATATATATATATATATATACATTTTTCACATCACTGTATCACCATTTAGACTAATCCGATGTTTGTAAAGTCTAAGTTATAAACACAATGATTTAACAAACATTACTAACGTTATTTCTTAGCCGTTAGCAGTGTCTGTAACAGGTAATACCTCATTAAACGGTCCGTGAAAAAAATCTATTTTCCACCAGATATCTTAATTACAGCATGGTTGAGCTAGCAAAGCAGTTTTGTGTTGCTATGTGTGGTATTTATTCAGTTTTGGGAAATCATGATGTCTAGAAAGCATCAGTGGCTGCAGCTGACAGGGACAGCTAACAGCAGCAGCAAAGCTAACATCAGGACGTCATCTGTTAAAAGCCTCCCGTTGTCGGATATGACATGAAACTACTCCAGTTAGCTCAATCATGTTGTAACTAAGGCATCCGCTGGAAAACATATTTTCTTCACAGATGAGCACACGTTTGATAGAACGGAGTTAAATCTCTCAGCATCTATTTTCAAGCTCTCTGTGTGTTTGTTGCCTTGCGGACGAGAAAAGGGGGAGCGCACATTTCCGAGAAGGCGTGTCCTTTTCAAAAATGCAAGAGGCGTTGCTTTGTTGCCAGCTGTTTTTGCCGGTGTGTTAAACACACTTTAGAAAGGAGTGTCCCCAGACTATCAGAAGGCGGAGATCTCTGATTGTCTGGTGGTGAGACTAGTTAATTGATTACTTTCTTCTGGCCTCATAGATAAATACAACTGTGTATCATCCGCATAACAATGGAAATTTATAGAATGATTTCTAATGATGTCACCTAAAGGAAGCATATATAGAGTAAATAGGATTGGTCCGAGCACAGAACCTTGTGGAACTCCAAAACAAACTTTAGTACATAAGAATGATTCATTATGAACGTGAACAAACTGAAAACGATCAGATAAATAAGATTTAAACCAGCTCAGTGCAGAACCTTTTAGGCCAATTAAGTGTTCCAGCCTCTGTAGCAGAATTTGATGTTCAATAGTGTAAAACGCCGCACTAAGATCTAATAAAACAAGTACAGTGACAAGTCCTTTGTCTGAAGCAATCAGAAGGTCATTTTAACTAGTGCTGTCTCAGTGCTATGATGCACTCTAAATCCTGACTGAAATTCCTCAAATAAATTATTATCATGGAGAAAATCACACAGCTGGTCTGCGACTACTTTCTCAAGGATCTTTGACATAAAGGGAAGATTAGATATTGGTCTATAGTTGGCTAACACCTCTGGATCCAGGGTGGGCTTTTTTAGGAGAGGTTTAATTACAGCTACCTTAAAAGACTGTGGTACATAGCCTGTTAATAGGGATATATTGATCATATCTAATATATGAGTGTTAACTAAAGGAAAGACCTCCTTAAGTAGCCTAGTTGGGATGGGGTCTAAGAGACACGTTGATGATTTAGATGAACAAATCACTGCGGTCACTTCTTGAAGAGAAATTGGGGAGAAGCAATCTAAATATATATTAGGTCTTACAGCTGTGTTTGAGGTTAGATAGCTACTATCTGAGGACAGGAGGTCATGAATTTTGCCTCTAATACTTAGAATTTTGTCATTAAAAAAGCTCATAAAATCATTACTGCTAAGGGCTAAAGGAATACAAGGCTCAATAGAGCTTTGACTCTCAGTCAGCCTGGCTACAGTGCTGAAAAGAAACCTGGGGTTGTTCTTGTTTTCTTCTATTAATGCTGAGTAATAGTTTGCTCTGGCATTGTGGAGGCCCCTCTTATAAGTTTTGAGACTGTCTGCCCAGATTAAACGAGATTCTTCCAGTTTGGTTAATTGCCAATTCCTTTCAAATTTTCACGATATTTGTTTTAACTTACGGGTTTGAGAGTTATACCAAGGAGCGAACTTTCTTTACTTTGTTAACTTATTTTTAAGAGGAGCTACAGAGTCAAGTGTTGTTCGCAGCGAGCCTACGGCGCTATCGACAAAATGATCAAAGTCGGTACGGGAAACCTCTGTTACTGAAGAACTTGGTATTGAATTTAAGGACGGAGTAATCATTTCCTTAAATTTTGCGACAGCACTATCTGATAAACATCTAGTATAGTAACTGTTGCTGAGTGGCATGTAATTGAGTAAAAGGAAATCAAAAGTAATCATATAATGATCCGATAGCGAGGGATTCTGTGGAAAGACTTTTAGGTTATCAATTTCAATTCCATACGTCAGAACTAGATCAAGGGTATGGTTAAAACAATGAGTGGGTTCATGTACACCCTGACTAAAGCCAATGGAGTCTAATAATGAGATAAACGCAGTAGCCAGGGAGTCATTATCAACGTCGACATGAATGTTAAAATCGCCTACAATAATAACTTTATCTGATTTAAGAACTAAACTAGATAAAAATTCAGAATTCAAAAAAATTAAGAATTCAGATACAAATTCAGAATACGGGCCAGGAGGACGGTACACTATAACAAATAAAAGTGGCTGTGAGGTTTTCCAGGTCGGATGTAAAAGACTAAGAACGAGGCTTTCAAATGAATTTATAATCTAGTTTAGGTTTAGGGCTGATTAACACACTAGAGTTAAAAATGGCTGCAACTCCCCCTCCTCGGCCGCTGCTTCGAGGAATGTGGGTATTATTATGACTGGGAGGAGTGGATTTATTTAGACTAACATATTCATCTGGACACAGCCAGGTTTCAGTGAGACTGAGTAAATCAATATGATTATCTGAAATTAATTTGTTTACTAACACTGCTTTAGACGATAGAGACCTGATATAAAGTAACAGCAATAGTTCTACAACACATTTAAACTAAACTTTCCCCATGTAATAAATATTCTTTTTTCTTACTAGATGTACAATGCCCACCATGATGTCATTTAATTATTAATTTTGATTATAAGTGTTTGTTCACATTTTAAGTCACACAATGTGCAAAAAGTAGTATATCAGCAGGGTTGTGCCGAGCTGCAGTGTAGTTACACATTCTGATTGACAAATGTTGGTTTTGTACAACTGAAAATAAATGACTTAGAGCTGCATGTTTACACAACATTTTGCTTTAATCTCATATGTATAACACCACAGTGCTCATGGGAGCCTGGACACAGAACTGTTTACATTATTAGGTCATATTTACAAAAATATAATACAGAAGGAGTCACTCCGTCCCTTAAATGGACAGTCTGCCCAGTCCTGTCGAGGTCCTCAGGTCTGAAGTGACAGCTGCAGATGACTGAGGAGTCACTCAGGACAAAGTCCTTTCTCCTCACTGCTGCTACCCATGCCCGTCTCCTATCTGTGTTTTTTGGGAAACTACACGCAAAATAAGTGTGTCAGAAAAACGCAGTTCCACATAATTTGTAGTTACAATTCAGGCCACAAGTTAACTGCTAACGTTATACTGCGTTATGTCACGTTGGTGCCATGAAACAGATAGTTGACAATTTGGAATAACACATACACCGACATAGCTGTTTGACAAAGCATCATAATTTTATAAGTAATATTATATAAATGTTAACCTTTTTTCTTTAAGTTGTGTGACATAGCGTTAGCTTAATTTGGCATTAGGACCAAATCAGGACAGTTACTTTACTTGATTAGCTTAAAAGAAGGATCACTTTTTGAGATATATATCTCATTAAACATGTTCGTAACAGTAAAATATTGTAAAACAACTTCTTACCTGTGGAATGTTATTCCCTTCTGCTTGGTTTTAACACTTCTCTCGTTCGTACACCCAAATGCAGAGCAACAATGTGGCATTTTTGCCGAGTCTGACACAGGTCTGAACCGGTCAGAGCACCTAGGCAAGATGGCCACGGTATTGACGCAGCCCACAAGCCAGGGTGCGGCATCGATGTATATATATCTATGCCTCTGACCTGAGACATGAAATCTGACCTCTGACTGTGACCTCTGACCTGAGACACGGCCTCTGACTAACCTCTGACTTCTGTCTGTGTCCTCTAACCTTTAACTGTGATCTCTGACCTGAGACATGATCTCTGACCTCTGACCTCTCACCTGCAATAGTGACATGCGTTTCTCTGATGTCATGGACTTTTTCCCAGCATGCTTCTCCTGCGGCTCTCAATGAGCTGTCACGGTTTGTTTTTTGGTATTCCACTTCATAGCATTCAATTCGTCCACTGACGCAGTCACCATCGCCATCGGCCTCACCAGCTGGTCGCCAGGCAACCGTGATGGCGTTGTCACGGACGACACAGCTGGAGACATCGATCTCTGGAGCTCTGGGTACTGAAACAAATACGTTACTCAGATGTACAGACACTGTGTACTAATACTGCGATCTGTGCACTAATACTGCGATCTGTACACTAATACTGAGAACTGTATACTAATACTGTGATCTGTGTACTAATACTGCAATCTGTATACTTATACTGAGATCTGTGTACTTATACTGCAATCTGTGTACTTAAACTGAGATCTGTGTACTAATACTGTGATCTGTGTACTAATACTGCAATATGTGTACTCATTCTGAGATCTGTGTACTAAGACTGTGATCTGTGTACTAATACTGATATCTGTGTACTAAAACTTCGATCTGTGTACTAAGACTGCGATCTGTGTACTAATACTACGATCTGTGTACTTATACTGAGATCTGTGTGCTAATACTGAGATGTGTGTTCTAATACTGATATCTGTGTACTAAGACGGCGATCTGTGTACTAATACTGAGATCTGTGTACTCATACTGAAATCTGTGTACTAAGACGGCAATCTGTGTACTAATACTGAGATCTGTGTACTAATACTGAAATCTGTGTACTAAGACGGTGATCTGTGTAATAATACTGAGATCTGAGTACTAATACTGAAATCTGTGTACTAATGCTGAGATCTGTGTACTTATACTGAAATCTGTGTACTAAGATTGCGATCTGTGTACTTATACTGAAATCTGTGTACTAAGACTGCGATCTGTGTACTTATACTGAGATCTGGGTACTAATACTGAAATCTGTGTACTCAGACTGAGATCTGTGTACTAATACTGAAATCTGTGTACTAAGACTGCAATCTGTGCACTAATGTTGGGATCTGTGTACTAATACTGAAATCTGTGTACTAATACTGCGATCTGTGTACTAATATTGCGGTCTGTGTACTTATATTGAGATCTGTGTACTTGCTTACTCATTAACAACTCTCTCCTTCTCTGTCTTGATGTGTGTGCGTGAATGATTAAAGTGAGAAGCCGCCCATGTTTCACTTTCTCACATCGTCCAAGCCATGAGTTGCATGTGTGTGTGTGTGTGTGTGTGTGTGTGTGCACTGCTGATGTTACACAATGTCAATCATGCAGCACAGCGTAAATTTGATCAGCGTTGTGTACAGAGTACATGTGCACAGAGTACATGTATACAGAGTGAGTACATGTGTACAGAGTACATGTGTACAGAGTGAGTACATGTGTACAGAGTACATGTTTACAGAGAACATGTGTACAGAGTACATGTTTACAGAGTACATGTGCACAGAGTGCACATGTACAGAGTACATGTGCACAGAGTAAATTTGTACAGAGTACATATGCACAGAGCACATACAGTACAGGCCCAAAGTTTGGACACACCTTCTCATTCAATGCGTTTTCTTTATTTTCATGACTATTTACATTGTAGATTCTCACTGAAGGCATCAAAACTATGAATGAACACATGTGGAGTTATGTACTTAACAAAAAAAGGTGAAATAACTGAAAACATGTTTTATATTCTAGTTTCTTCAAAATAGCCACCCTTTGCTCTGATTACTGCTTTGCACACTCTTGGCATTCTCTCCATGAGCTTCAAGAGGTAGTCACCTGAAATGGTTTTCCAACAGTCTTGAAGGAGTTCCCAGAGGTGTTTAGCACTTGTTGGCCCCTTTGCCTTCACTCTGCGGTCCAGCTCACCCCAAACCATCTGGATTGGGTTCAGGTCCGGTGACTGTGGAGGCCAGGTCATCTGCCGCAGCACTCCATCGCTCTCCTTCTTGGTCAAATAGCCCTTACACAGCCTGGAGGTGTGTTTGGGGTCATTGTCCTGTTGAAAAATAAATGATCGTCCAACTAAACGCAAACCGGATGGGATGGCGTGTCGCTGCAGGATGCTGTGGTAGCCATGCTGGTTCAGTGTGCCTTCAATTTTGAATAAATCCCCAACAGTGTCACCAGCAAAACACCCCCACACCATCACACCTCCTCCTCCATGCTTCACAGTGGGAACCAGGCATGTGGAATCCATCCGTTCACCTTTTCTGCGTCTCACAAAGACACGGCGGTTGGAACCAAAGATCTCAAATTTGGACTCATCAGACCAAAGCACAGATTTCCACTGGTCTAATGTCCATTCCTTGTGTTTCTTGGCCCAAACAAATCTCTTCTGCTTGTTGCCTCTCCTTAGCAGTGGTTTCCTAGCAGCTATTTGACCATGAAGGCCTGATTGGCGCAGTCTCCTCTTAACAGTTGTTCTAGAGATGGGTCTGCTGCTAGAACTCTGTGTGGCATTCATCTGGTCTCTGATCTGAGCTGCTGTTAACTTGCCATTTCTGAGGCTGGTGACTCGGATGAACTTATCCTCAGAAGCAGAGGTGACTCTTGGTCTTCCTTTCCTGGGTCGGTCCTCATGTGTGCCAGTTTCGTTGTAGCGCTTGATGGTTTTTGCGACTCCACTTGGGGACACATTTAAAGTTTTTGTAATTTTCCGGACTGACTGACCTTCATTTCTTAAAGTAATGATGGCCACTCGTTTTTCTTTAGTTAGCTGATTGGTTCTTGCCATAATATGAATTTTAACAGTTGTCCAATAGGGCTGTCGGCTGTGTATTAACCTGACTTCTGCACAACACAACTGATGGTCCCAACCCCATTGATAAAGCAAGAAATTCCACTAATTAACCTTGATAAGGCACACCTGTGAAGTGGAAACCATTTCAGGTGACTACCTCTTGAAGCTCATGGAGAGAATGCCAAGAGTGTGCAAAGCAGTAATCAGAGCAAAGGGTGGCTATTTTGAAGAAACTAGAATATAAAACATGTTTTCAGTTATTTCACCTTTTTTTGTTAAGTACATAACTCCACATGTGTTCATTCATAGTTTTGATGCCTTCAGTGAGAATCTACAATGTAAATAGTCATGAAAATAAAGAAAACGCATTGAATGAGAAGGTGTGTCCAAACTTTTGGCCTGTACTGTATGTACAGACACTCCTCACCCAGGAGGAGACGTGACTCACCAGGCAGGAAGTGAAGTCGTTGAAGTCCAGCCCTCTCTGTGCTGAAGTCCACAGTAAACTGTGACATGTTCTCCGATACCGCTGGACGAGTTGTCAGCCGGAACGCTGGAGCCATGGTTACCCTTGCAACAGTCATTTAGAACACTAAACTTTGATTGGTTCGTTTAAATTAAAAAAAAAAGAAAACAACAACTGGTGGCATCAAACAAAAATAAAGAAGAAGGGGTGATTACCTGCTGGAGAACAGAGGGTTAGTATACCACTATATTAAAAAATATCTTAGTTTGAGCTTACAATGCTAATGGTTGTCAGGTAACGATCAAAATGATTAGTAGCTAACTATGCCAATGGTTGGTACTTAACAATGCTAATAATTATTAGCTAACTATGCTAATGGTTGGTAGCTAACAATGCTAATGGTTGGTAGCTAATGATGCCAATGGTTGGTAGGTAACGATGCAAATGATTAGTAGCTAACTATGCTAATGGTTGGTACTTAACGATGCTAATAATTATTAGTTAACTATACTAATGGTTGTTAGCTAACAATTCTAATGGTTGGTAGCTGGTTAGCTAATAAAGCTGCAGGGCTGATGACATCACAGTTCCATCCTGCTACATGTAGATATGAATTTTATAAAGCCGTGTGGTTATAAATCAGATGATCAGACTAATTTATATTCAGGACGTCTCTGGAGGTTTTTACTTTCTTTCTACAAGGCATCTCGACCCAACGTTTTACTTTAAAGGTCCAGTGTGTCAAATTTAGTGGTTTATAGTGGTTAGAATCACAGACTCAAACTGCTCCTGATTACAATTCCTCAAGTGTTCATGACCAGGAGCTGAATTATCTTCTTTTTTTTTCAGATTTTTTTTTGGCTATTTTGCCTTTATTGGACAGGACAGGTGAGCGTGAAGGGGGAGAGAGAGGGGGGATGACATGAAGCAAAGGGCCACAGGCTGGATTCGAACCCGGGCCACTGCGGCAACAGCCTTGTACATGGGATGCCTGCTCTGCCACTAAGCCACCAGTGCCCCTGAATTATCTTCTTAATGTGTGTTCATCCTTTTTCCTGATCAGAGTTGTAATCGTGACGAAAGAAATTCTTAGAGTTGTGACGTTTTCTTAGAATTTCCCCTTAAAGTTAAGACTTAATGTTCAGACTTAAAGTTAAGACTTAGAGTTTTGAATTAGAATAAAGACTCAAAGTTAAGACTTAAAGTTTAAACTTAAAGTTAAGACGAGCTTCTGGGAAAGACAAAAGTTCTTCACAGAGATCCTGAGGTGAAACCAGGCGGAGGAGAGAGGAGGAGGAGGGGGAGGAGGAGCAGGAGGAGCAGGAGGAGGACTTTAAGGAGAAAAGGGTTGGAAAAACAAAGAGGTCAAAGAAATATTCTCCAAACACTGGACGACAGTGAGGAAATGAAACGCTACAGATCATTGTTTGTGATCGATCTCATCAGAGAGATGCACATTTATCACCTGACAAAATAATGATGTAACACCAGAGATAAAATGATGATATAACTGATATGATCAATAGAAACACATCAGAAATTAGTTGAGTCTGTCTCAACCTTCATCAGCAGTGGGTGTTTTTCAAAGACACTACATCATTGACCCGCCGAAGGACTGTTCCAAAGGATCCTTCCTTCCTCACAGGTCCTCCTTGACTTTGACAAACACCCAGTGATCACTTGACGGAGACACTTCCTGTCCACCGGATGTCCTCACAGTGGGGCGTGTCTCTGACAACTTCTAACAACAGGGTCGACCACACCTCCTCTGCGAGGTCACAGTTTCTGTCTCTTCATCGCTCAGAGAACTTTCCTGAATCATCCTGATCTCTGACCCTTTACTGAACATCTTCAGGCTGCATTCAGAACTCTGAGACTATTCTCACATTTGAAAACACAACTCCTTCAGAAGGTTTTAACCAGGAGCTGAGTTCTCCTCAGACATCTCCTCCTCTCTGATGTTTAGGAGGCTTTAAACAGGAGCTGAGCTCTCCTCAGCTGTCTCCTCCTCTCTGATGTTTAGGAGGCTTTAAACAGGAGCTGAGCTCTCCTCAGACGTCTCCTCCTCTCTTACACAGACTGATCTGTTAACTACAGTTAACTACTGTTTGTTTTGTCCGCTCTAGGCTCCCGTAGAAACACAGTAATCTCTGCAGACATGCTCCCTGTGTAAATATTTACGACTCATTCTGAGGTAAAGAGAAGACAGCTGGTAAAAATCTGACTGGAGCTTTAGAGGAGAAAATACTGCTTGTCACCGGTAGCCTTGTGACTGTACGTTGTCGGTCGGAGCTGCGAGGTGCTCACCCTCCAAGGGTTGCGGCAAACTGTGCCTCCGGAACATGGTGTGTGGCTGCCTCACCGGCATCATGGACACTTCTACCTTGGAATCATCATCATCCTATATTAGAGGTTGGTCACTCAGCTGATAAGGTACCATATTCAATTCAATCAATCAATCAATCAATTTTATTTACAAAGCCCAATATCACAAATCACAATTTGTCTCACAGGGCTTTACAGCACACAACATCCCTCTGTCCTTAGGACCCTCACAGCTGATCAGGAAAAACTCCCCCCAAAAAAACCCTTTAACAGGGGGAAAAAAAACGGTAGAAACCTCAGGAAGAGCAACTGAGGAGGGATCCCTTTTCCAGGACAGACAGACGTGTAATAGATATCGTACAGAACAGATCAACATGATAAATTAACAGTAATCCGTATGACACAATGAGACAGAAAGAGAGAGAGAGAGAGAGAGAGAGATGCAGGAAAGACGGTAATGACAGTAGCTTACAACATTAATGAAAGTAATAATTTTATAATTATAGTTCTGGCTACTGTGGTACAATATGTTGAAAGTATATATTAATATCTGATAGCATACATATATGACAATAATCATATGTGTATAATAACAGTAGAAGTATGACAGCAGTCCCAGTCAGATGCAGCAGGAGGCATCTGGCAGGACCACAGCAGCAGCACAACCACACACGTCACACTATCCAGGCACCGCTGTGATATGAGTTAATCTGAGAGACAGTGGAGCACAAAGGCTCCGGAGAAGAAGCCGAGTTAGTGACATCCAGAATGGCCGAGTTAGCAAGATGCAGTAACAGGACACGAGAGAGAAGGAGAGAAGGTGCCCGGTGTATTATAGGGGGTTCTCCGGCAGACTAGGCCTAAATCAGCCTAACTAGGGGCTGGTACAGGGCAAGCCTGAGCCAGCCCTAACTATAAGCTTTATCAAAGAGGAAAGTTTTAAGTCTAGTCTTAAATGCGGATACGGTGTCTGCCTCCCGGACCGTAACAGGAAGATGATTCCACAGGAGAGGAGCCTGATAGCTGAAGGCTCTGGCTCCTGATCTACTTTTGGAGACTTTAGGGACCACGAGTAACCCTGCGTTCTCAGAGCGCAGTGTTCTGGTGGGATAATATGGCACTATGAGCTCTCTAAGATATGATAGAGCTTGACCATTTAGAGCTTTCTAAGTTAACAGTAGGATTTTAAATTCAGTTCTGGATTTTACAGGGAGCCAGTGCAGAGTAGCTAAAACAGGAGAAATATGACCTTGTTTCTTAGTTCCTGTTAGTACACGTGCTGCTGCATTCTGAATTAGCTGGAGAGTTTTTAAGGACTTACTAGAGCTACTTGATAATAGAGAGTTACAGTAATCCAGCCTTGAGGTAACAAAAGCGTGGACCAATTTTTCTGCATCTTTTCGGGTCAGGATAGGCCTAATTTTCGCAATATTACGCAGATGAAAAAATCCAGTCTGTGAGGTTTGTTTTAAGAGAATTGAAAGACGAATCTTGATCAAATCTTACTCCGAGATTTCTTACGGTAGTGCTAGAGGCCAGAGCAATGCCATCTAGAGAAACTATGTCATCAGATAAAGAGTCTCTGAGTTGTTTGGGGCCAAGAACAATAACTTCAGTTTTGTCTGAATTTAACATCAGGAAATTGGTGCTCATCCAGGTTTTTATGTCTTTAAGGCAATTATGAAGTTTAGTTAATTGATTACTTTCTTCTGGCTTCATAGATAAATACAGCTGTGTATCATCCGCATAACAATGGAAATTTACAGAGTGATTTCTAATGATGTTGCCTAAAGGAAGCATATATAGAGTAAATAGGATTGGTCCTAGCACAGAACCTTGTGGAACTCCAAAACAAACTTCAGTACGTAAGGATGATTCATTATGAACATGAACAAACTGAAAACGATCAGATAAAATAAGATTTAAACCAGCTTAGTGCAGAACCTTTTAGGCCAATTAAGTTTTCCAGTCTCTGTAGCAGAATTTGATGGTCAATAGTGTCAGATGCCGCATTAAGATCTGATAAAACAAGAACAGACACGAGTCCTTTGTCTGAAGCAATCAGAAGGTCATTTGTAATTTTAACCAGTGCTGTCTCAGTGCTATGATGCACTCTAAATCCTAACTGAAATTCCTCAAAAGCTATATTGTTACTTTGTTGGTGACAGAAGTGTTTCCGCTCCCTCTCCCAGCATAGGTGTGCTCTGTTGTAGCTTGTTTACAGTTAGCACCAGCATGTCTGCTAGAGCTAACTTATTTCATGTTGCGGCAACTTATACTTGTACCCGTTTTGTTTAATAGTTTACAGGGGCAAGCTACCTTTGTTGATAATGACGACTTGTTGGTGATGGCAGTGTTTTCGCTCCTTCTCACAGCATAGATGTGTCTTGTTATATCTTGTTATATATTATTATATCAATCAATCAATTTTATTTATAAAGCCCAATATCACAAATCACAATTTGCCTTATCTGGGTTAGCAACAGTGCTTCCACTTAGCTCAAAATAAATCAAGTTAGCCTAAGTGAATTATTGGTAACAACTCGGTCATACCTAGGCTGTTTTTTAGTTACAGCAATGCCTATTTGGAATTGACTTTGTTCTATAATTAGCAGCAGCATTAGCACTTGAGCTAATTTACTTGCACCACTAAACATCTTTGGTTGTTCTGGTTTCTTGTTGCAACCTTTGTTGGTGAGGACAGTGTTTTTGCTCCCACTCCCAGCAGACGTTGTTCATTGTGTGTTGTTTTCATATTTGGCAGCCGCCATTATGATGAACACTCATTTTTGTAGCCTGCAGCCTGAGGATGGTCACTAACCTCAGCCCAAAGCTTGGCCCCAACCCAGCCTAGCCTAGGTCCAGAGGATAACATCCTCTTGACGGCAGCTTCAGCCACTGAATTTGGGGAATATGAGGCAGACACGGTCCCTCATGACACGGTCTCCCATGCCTCAGAAGCGGGCTCCCGTTCCTCGACCCACAGCTCAGGTGAGGGCTCAGAGAGTAGTTCCATGGGGGCCATCATTCGTACGGGCCTGGCTCGTCTGCAGCTTGATGTACCACAAGCCCAGCTGCCTCTGGCAAGTGCTTTTTTTAGGCGTGGTCCAACCCCTGCCACCTTTACTGTGCCTCCTTCAGAGGAATACCTTAAGGAATTGCATGCATGTTGGAGTGATTCTAGAACTCTCTCTCATGCAACGTCTGATGGCCGAACCCTGGCAGCCATGCAAGATGCAGCCAAGTTTGGCGTTGGCCGCATGCTGGCTATTGAGCCAAAAGTGGCCATGCGTATTGTCTCTCCTGATGAAGCCCTTAGGCTGAATGCCAGGTGCCCTTCACCCCAGTGATGCATCCCTGCAGGCTTTTGCCCTTATGTCCAGGGAGCTGGGGCAGGTAATGTCCACACTGGTTCAGGCTCGTCGCCAAGTTTGGCTGGCTCAGTCACCCCTCACAAAGGCGTGCAGGAGGACCCTCCACAGTGTTCCGGTGGAACCGGGAGAGTTGTTTGGGTCGGCTGCTCTGGAGGCACTAGAGCGGACGGTCCAAGCCAGACAGACCAGGCAGCAGCTCTCAGGTCTACACAGGAGTGTGCCTCCCCCCGCTAGACCGAGAGTCTTCAGCTGCCCTGCAGCACTGCTCTCAGTCACAGGATTATCCCGATGGCCACCAGAGCGCCCAGTGCAGCGACCCGCTCAACGAGCAGCCCAGGACTTTCAGGTCCCCGATTGCTGGCCCTCCCGACAACCTAGGGCTTTGGAGGTTAACCGACGCCCCCCCAGGGCCTCCAGAGGCCGGGGGGCCAGGAACTGAGGCCCCGGGCCGGTCGTCGGCTGCTTTCCCCAGCAGCTCAGTTATTGGGCTGCTTACACCCTGGATCCCTGGGTGGTCTCCACCCTAGCCCAGGGGTACAAACTGCAGTTTCAACGCTGGTCCCCAGCCTTTGGCTGGGTCAAAATGACTACCATAAGCACCCGGCAAAAGCCCTAACCCTAAAATAGGAGCTGTCTGCCCTGCTGGTCAAGGGTGCCATCGAGCCAGTAGATCCCCTGTCACAGCCCGGGGGATACTACTCAACGTACTTTCTTGTGGAAAAGAAAGATGGCGGACTTCGCCCCGTCCTCGATCTAAGGGGACTCAACAGGTTCCTGAAGGTCATGCCTTTCCACATGCTCAGCACAGCAGAGGTTCTGCATGTGATTGCCAGAGCGGAGTGGTTTATGTTCATCGCCCTGAAGAATACCTATTTTCATGTCCCCATCATGCCTCACCACAGGCAATTCCTTCATTTTGCCTTTCAAGGCCACCACTTTCAGCTCAGGGTGCTTCCTTTTGGCCTCTCCCTCTCCCCATGGGTGTTCACCAGATGTGTGGCTGCAGCCCTCTCATCCCTGCAGTCACAGGGCATGAAAATCCTCCCATATCTGGATGACTGGCTGGTGTGTGCACCGTTCCAGTCTCAGATTGCTCAAGATACAGCTGTGCTTTTAGCCCACATGGCCTGGCTGGGTCTCACAGTGAACCCCAAGAAGAGCTGCCTAGTTCCCTCCCAGAGCACCACCTTCCTGGGTGTGGCTCTAGACACTGTCACCATGAAAGCCTGTCCGTCTTCTCAGTGAGTGGACGACACCCTCTGCCTCCTACCCCTTTTCTGAGGAGGTAAGTAGTTGCCCTACATGCAGTTTCTGCGCCTCCTGGCCAAGTTGATGGTTGCCGCAACTGTGGTTCCCTTAGGCTTGCTGTCACTACGCCCCCTTCAAAGATGGCTGAACAGCTTTCATCTAGACGCCAAGTGGTACAGGCACAGGAAGATCAGGGTGTTGCGGTGATGCCTCCTCGCCTTGTCCCTGTGGTGGGAGAAGGTATTCATGTTGCAGGGCATGCCCATGGGCTCTGTTCTGTCCCATCGGGGACCGTCACGACCGATGCCTCCCTCTCAGGATGGGGCACAGTGTGGCAGAACAGAACAGCTCGAGGGCAGTGGTCTGCTCGAGTCCGCACGGACCATGTCAACATGCTAGAGCTACGGGCTGTATCCCTAACGCTCGAGCACTTTCTCCCATACCTGAGGGGGAGACTTGCTTGTGCAGTGAGACAACATCACAACCGTCTCCCACATAAATCATCAAGGGGGCACCAGGTCTGCGCAGTTGCTGCAGGTGACCTGGGGCTTTCTAACTTGCCCCCCGGCTAGCCAGCCTGAGAGCAATGTCTCTTCCAGGGAAGCAGAACAAGGTAGCAGACGTCCTCTCCCACTGCAAGCCTTGTCCGAGGGAGTGGTGGATTCACCCAGAGGTCGTCCGCAGCATCTGGGACCTCTTCAGCAGGGCAAAAGTGGATCTTTTTGCCTCAGAGGGGGACAACCCATTGTCCCCTGTGCTTCTCCTGGACAGAGGAGACCAGCTCTCTGGGGCAGGATGCCCTCGCACACGAGTGGCCAGAGGGTCTCCTCTATGCCTTCCCGCTGATCCCTCTGATTATGGCAACACTTCAGAGGGTTCTTCAACAGGGCTGCTTCTGGTGGCCCCCTTTTGGCCGGGACAGACGTGGTTTCCTCTGCTGCACAGGCTGTGTCGCAGCTCACTATGGCGCCTCCCCAACAGGAAAGATCTCCTGTCTCAGCTAGGGGGACGGGTTTGGCATCCTGACCCTTGCCGCCTTCAACTGTGGGTTTGGCCTCTGCAGGGCCTGACCCACTGCTGAGTGAGTGTATAGACACCATTCGTAATACTGTTCTGAACACCAGGACACCGTCTACGTGGGCGCAGTATGAGAACAAGTGGCAGCTGTTCTCTGCTTGGTGTTCAAGCAAGGACGAGGAGCCTGTGCACTGCTCTGTGCCTACCATTCTGGAGTTCTTACAATCTCTCCTGGATGGCGGTCGGTCCCCCTCTACCCTGAAGGTGTACGTAGCTGCTATTTCGTCTCAACATGTGCGAGTCGATAACAACACGGTGGGGTGCCACAGGCTGGTGTCCCTCTTTTTGAAGGGGGCTCTGAGACTACGTCCCCCACAAATGCCGAGAGCTCCAGCATGGGATCTGTCCTTGGTGCTGGATGCTCTATGCTTGCCTCCCTTTGAGACACTGGCACAGGCAGGACTGAGATGGTTGTCGGCAAAGACTGCCTTGCTCCTCGCCATCTCTTCAGCAAAGTGTGTAGGGGAGCTTCATGCTTTGTCAGTCAGTGGTTCTTGTCTAAGATGGAATTCGGATTGCTCAGGGGTCACCTTATGGCCGAATACTGCATTCCTGCCTAAGGTTCTGTCAAGCTTGCACCTCAATCGGCCCATCCAGCTGGTGCGGTTTGACCCACCAGATGGGGAAGGGGACGACAACTCGGAGCACTTAGACCCTGTGCTGGCTCTGAGAGCATAGGTGGATGGTACCGCTAGTATACACCTGTCAAACAAGCTTTTTGTATGTCATGATGGTCCTAAGAAAGGTTGTGCTCTCTCCAAACAGCCTTTGTCTCACTGGATCATGGATGCCATCCCCTATGCATATAAGGCAGATGGTCACCCCCTGCCATCTGAGGTGCGGTGCCACTCTGTAAGGAGTGTATCCACATCATGGGCAGCCCTGAGAGGGGTGCCCCTGGAGGCCATATGTGCTGCGGCCTCATGGGCATTGCCGAGCACAGGTTCGCCAGGTTCTATCAAGTGAATATTGCCGCCCCTCACCCACTTGGCGTTGTCCTCCTACCAAGTTCCTCTGCTTCGACTCAATGAGTTATGTACTTGGCTTTCCTCGTGACTCTGTTGGTATGGGTCATCCAGTGCTTATGCACCGCCTCTGGCAGTCAAAAAGGATGAAAAAGAACTAAAGTTACAGTTCTATGAATCCTGGATGAGCGTTCAGTCATTCAGAATCCTCGTGGCTTCATGAGAAGATTCTGCAAGAACAGATCCTCTGACGACACCGGAAGATATAGCCTGTCTGGGGTCATCAGGGGGTCACAGGTGACTTTGTTGGTATAACTACTCGACCTGCACATGTGCAAGACGGAGTCATTCAGTGTTTATGTACCTCCTCTGGCGGTCATCCAGGATTCATAGAACCGTAGTTACATACGTAACTTTAATTTTCTCTCAAAATAAAATGAATATATATGTAAAAACAAATATAAACAGACATCTGCACACATATGTTTATGTATAAACTTTTTAAATGTTGAACAAACCTTTCTTTGATTTGTTTTGCAGCCTGAAAAACAAACAGATAAAATATTTAATAATTATTTAGAATGATAAAATTAATGATTTAAAGTTTCCAAATAATTTTGCATTCATGAGTGTATTTTTGCTTGTGTTTGTTAATGTTCATTGTTTTAACTTGAACTGATGATTTTGTCCTGTCGTACCTTGAGGAATTCTTCTTCGCTGGTGATGGTCAGTGTTTGATTTGCAAATTCGAGCAATTCTTCACATGACCGCAGAGCGAATGTTCCCGCCGACAGCTGCTTCTGAAACATCAGACAGGAAGTCAGAGAGCGACTGTTTGTCACATGAATAAAATCAAAACGTTCATTACTTTTCTTCTTTAAATTCATGTGAGAAAATAAAAATCTTTTTTTAAACATCAGGAAACTGACCTGAAGCTCTGCATCTTTCCTCTGCTTCTCCTCTTCAATGACACTGCGAAGCCACGCCCCTCTCTCTTCCAGGGCAGAGCTTAACTTTTCCAACTCCGCCTCCAGCTCTGACATCACCTTACATGACTCTTCCTGATTGGACAAAGCTCACTTTAATTATTTTATTTCTCTTATCATAACTTTTCCTTCCTAAGCCCCTCCCCTCTGCTCCCTCTCAGCCAATCAGCTGCTGACCTGCAGGCCTGTCCGTATGTTGTCAAGTGTTTCCAAGAAGTTTTGGAGCTCTTCATTCTTATTGGTCAACGTGCCAATGATCCTGCTCAGAGCTTCCTGTTTAACAACAAGAAAACAACAGTGTAATCAGAGTACTGCGGCATTTTTACAGTGTAATCAGAGTACTGCGGTATTTTTAAAGTGTAATCAGAGTACTGCGGTATTAATACAGTGTAATCAGAGTACTGTGGCATTTGTACAGTATAATCAGAGTATTACAGTATTTTTTACAATGTAATCCAAGTACTGCGGGATTTGCACAGTGCAATCAGAGTACTGCGGCATTTTTACAGTGTAATCAGAGTACTGCGGTATTTGTACAGTATAATCAGAGTACTGCAGTATTCCTACAGTGTTAACAGAGTACTGCGGTATTTATACAGTGTAAACAGAGTACTGCGGTATTTATACAGTGTAAACAGAGTACTGCGGTATTTTTACAGTGTAATCAGATTACTGCTGTATTTTTACAGTGTAATCAGAGTACTGCTGTACTTTTAGTGTAATCAGAGTTAGTGTACTGTTACCCTACTGTTACCATCTGTTAGCCTACTGTTTGTGCACTGTTACCCAACTGGTAGCCTAATGTTAGTGTACTGTTACCCTACTGGTAGCCTAATGTTAGCATACTGTTACCCTACTGGTAGCATACTGTTAGTGTACTGTTACCCTACTGGTAATCAATCAATCAATTCAATAAATTTTATTTATAAAGCCCAATATCACAAATCACAATTTGCCTCACAGGACTTTACAGCATACGACATCCCTCTGTCCTTATGACCCTCACAGCTGATCAGGAAAAACTCCCCAAAAACAGGGAAAAAAAACGGTAGAAACCTCAGGAAGAGCAACTGAGGAGGGATCCCTCTTCCAGGACGGACAGACGTGCAATAGATGTCGTACAGAACAGATCAACATAATAAATTAACAGTAATCCGCATGACACAATGAGACAGAGAGAGAGAGAGAGATGCAGGTAATGACAGTAGCTTACAACAACATTATTGAAAGTAATAATATATATAGTTATAGTTCTGGCTACTGTGGTACAATATGTTGAAAGTATGTATTAATATCTGGCAGTATACATGTGTGACAATAGTCATATGTAGAATAACAGTAGAAGTATGACTAATGACTAATGATGGCAGCAGCAGCAGGAGGCATCTGGCAGGACCACGGCAGCAGCACAACCACACACGTCACCTAATGTTAGTGTACTGTTACCCTACTGGTAGCCTAATGTTAGCATACTGTTACCCTACTGGTAGCTTAATGTTAGCATACTGTTACCATACTGATAGCATACTGTTAGTGTACTGTTACCCTACTGTTACCCTACTGTTAGCGTACTGTTACCCTACTGGTAGCATACTGTTAGTGTACCGTTACTCTACTGTATATGTACTGTTATCCTACTGTTACTGTACCGTTAGCATACTGTTAATAATAATAATAATAAAAATAATAAACTTTATTTATAGAGCACCTTCCATGCACGAATGCAGCCCAAAGTGCTTGAACAAAGCAATATCAGAAACAACAAAACAACAACAGTTAAAAACAACACATCAATTTAAAAAACATCAACAAAACAAAAACAATAACAGTGATAAAAGATAGGTTTTCAATTTCTTTTTAAAAATAGCTAAGGAGTCTGCCATTCTCAGATCTAAAGGGAGAGTGCTCCATAGTTTAGGGCTATAAAAACAAAAAGCAGCTTCACCGGTTCTCTTGTGGGACACCTTGGGAACAACAAAAAGACAGGCAGTGGAGGATCTGAGAGTTCTTGTTGGGGCATAAGAAGAAAGGTAATCGCTGATATAAGATGGTGCTAAATTATTTAAGGCCTTATAAGTTGAGTAACAGAACTTTAAAATCAGTCCTAAAAGAAACAGGCAACCAGTGCAATGATGCAAGCTGAGGACGAATGTGATCTCTTTTTTTTGTATTTGTTAAAATCCTGGCTGCAGCGTTCTGAATAACTTGTAGTTTCTTCAGTGACTTTCTAGGGAGACCAGTAAAAAGGGAACTGCAGTTGTCCAAACGGCTAGTGATAAAAGCATGTACAAGTATTTCAGCATCATCCTGAGTTAAAAAAGGTCTAATTTTGGCAATGTTTCTAAGGTAAAAATGATGTTTTTGCAACTCTGTTAAAATGGCAAATAAAATTAAGATCAGAGTCTAAAATCACTCCTAGGCTTGTAACGTGATTTAATCTGCTGGAACAGACTGCCAAATTTTGACTGAAGTTTCTGCCTTTCTTCTAGTGGACCAACAAGTAAAATCTCTGTTTTCTGCTCGTTTAGCTTTAAAAAAAAAATGTGTTCATCCAGATGTTAATATCTGTAAGACAGGAAAAAAAACTGTTTAACACACTAGGGTCTCCTGATGAAACAGAGATATATAATTGCATATCATCTGCATAACAATGGTAATGTACATTATGAAGACTAATTATTTTACCTAGAGGGAGCATGTATAAAGAAAAGAGGATCGGACCAAGGATGCTCCCCTGAGGTACACCATACTCAACATCAAATGTCTGTGATACATAATCACCTAGGCTAACAAATAATTTCCTGTCAGACAAGTAAGAACGAAACCAGTCAAGCACAGCACCAGAAAGACCCATCCATTTCTCAAGTCAATAAATTAAAATGGAATGATCAACAGTATCAAATGCAGCACTCAAGTCAAGTACAAAGAGGACAGCAACGTTATTCGAGTCAACTGCGATTCTGAGGTCATTAACTACTTTTAATAAGGCAGTTTCTGTACTGTGGTTAGTGCGATAGCCAGATTGAAATTTATCCAATAAATTATTAGTGTTAAGATAATTAAATAGTTGATTAAATACAAATTTCTCTAACAGTTTACCGATAAAAGGGAGATTTGAAATAGATCTGTAATTGGCTAAGTCACTAGTGTCAAGATCAGGTTTCTTGAGCAAAGGTTTCACCATGGCTGTTTTAAAAGCAGCAGGGAAAATACCAGACTGTAGAGAAGTGTTGACGATTCTGGTAGTGTCATTAGAAAGGCACAAGAGACTGGATTTAAAAAGTTTAGTTGGAATAGGGTCTAGTGAGCATGTGGATGACTTCATTTTGGTTATATTGGCACTAATTTCACTATCTGTGACTAAATTAAAAGATACCATAGATGGAGGCTCGCTAACAGGTAGATCGCAGATGGTTGTTGAATGTGTGACTAAAATACTGGACCTAATGGTATAAATTTTTCCTTTAAAAAACAGTGCAAATTCTTGACATTTACTTTCTGAGTTTTGATCATTTAGGCAAGGCATCGGTGTTGGATTTAAAAGAGAGTTGATAGTGGAAAAAAGGACTTTAGAGTTGTGTTTCATTCATTCATCTTCTAACTGCTTCATCCTCTTGAGGGTCACGGGGGGGCTGGATCCTATCCCAGCTGACATCGGGCAAGAGGCAGGGTACACCCTGGACAGGTCACCAGACTATCACAGGGCTGACACATAGAGACAAACAACCATTCACGCTCACATTCACACCTACGGACAATTTAGAGTCACCAATTAACCTGAATGTCTTTGGACTGTGGGAGGAAGCCGGAGTGCCCGGAGAGAACCCACGCTGACACGGGGAGAACATGCAAACTCCGCACAGAAGGGCTCCCACACCCGGGATTGAACCGGCAACCCTCTTGCTGTGAGGCAACAGTGCTAACCACCACACCACCGTGCCGCCCAGAGTTATGTTTATTTTCAATAATGATTTTTGAGAAATGGGCCTGTCTTGCTTGTTTAACAGCATTATTGTAAATGCCAATATGGTATTTAAGGATGTCAAAGTGAACATTTAGTTTACTTTTCCTCCATTGTCTCTCAGCTCTACGACAGTTTCTTTTAAACTGGCAAATAGCATCAGTTTTCCATGGTAGCTTATGGGTTATTTGTCTTTTTTAATTCTTGGAGGAACAGCAATGTCTAAAGTGGATCTTAATTTTTTGCTGCCAGCTCTGGGGAGCTCGGTTCATTTAGGGAAACATGAATTCCAAGCAGAGCATGATAGCCCCTCTTCGGAAACTGAGCCGCAATGCAGTTTTCCAACATGATAATGACCCAAAACACACCTAGAAGATGACAACTGCCTTGCTGAGGAAGCTGAAGGTGAAGGTGATGGACTGGCCAAGTATGTATCCAGCCCTAAACTCATCTGTGCACCTGTGGCCCACAGGTGCACAAGCTGAAGGTGGAGGAGCACAAGGTGTCTACACATCCATCTGCTCCATGATGGAGGAGTGGGAGAGGATTCCTGAAGCAACCTGTGAGCTCTGGTGAATTCCATGCCCAAAGGGTTAAGGCAGTGCTAGATAATAATGGTTGGCACACAAAATATTGACACTTTAGGCACAATTTGGACATGTTCACTGTGGGGTGTACTCACTTATGTTGCCAGCTGTTTAGATGTTGATGGCTGTGTTTTGAGTAATTTTCAGAGGAAGGTAAATCTATACTACTATACAAGCTGTACACTGACTACTTTAAGTTATACCAAAGTGTCATTTCTATAGTGTTGTCCCATGAAAAGATATAATGAAATATTTGCAGAAATGGGAGGGGTGTACTCACTTATGTGAGATACTGTATATGTACAGCTTTGCACTTTAGCAAACTTGTTTATTGACCATGATTAAGTTTCAGGGTTCGCATGGTTATGAAATTCCTGGAAAAGTCATGAAATCAAACAGTTTTCCAGGCCTGGAAATGGTTTGGAATTATGTGAATATTTTGGAAAAGTTTTGAATTAGTAATGATCCGATTTGATATCAAAGATAACAGATATAAGACAAGCTGCATGAACTTGGATCCAACACTTGTCAAAAATCAGTAGATGAATTTAACATGAATATACTAATCATAAGTTTATATATTTTTATCTTTTTAATATCTTCTAATATGTGATCTGGGACCAAACACTTCCTCTGGATGTAATTATAAAATGTAAACATACTTTTTCTCACAGTATAGTCAGATCAAAGAGTCTAAACAGCTGTTAGAAGACTCCAGAATACAGGAAATGACATCATCTTTGTTAAAACATGTTGACCTATAGTCACTGTGTGGGCTTTGTTAAACTATTTAAATTAGGTCATGGAAATGGGTCAAAATATTATGGTAAAGTCTTGAAAATGTATTGTTAAAAATGTGTGGGAACCCTGTTTAAGGCTGTTAGTCAATAGACGTTTAACAAATGGTTTAGTGTTGAAACATGCCTGTTTCTACCAGTCTACACCCTGCTTTTATTAAAACATCTGTTTTATTACATTCCAGATCGCTGTCCTATGTTATATATAAAAGCAACCACATGAAAGCAATCTGTGCATTATTATCATAGAGCTGGTTTATTTTAAGTGTAATATCACATAATAGACATGGTCTGTATATAACAAGAAAATTATATTAGTCTACATTGATCCTCATTCCACATTTATATAATAGTCCCATACTTACATTTTATATACATAAAATATACATACTTATATTTTCTAGTGGAGTACATTAAGCAACATCACTAATGAAAGCATAACTTGTGCAACTTAGCTCTAGAGTCCTAAAACTTTGCATTTGAAAGGTCTGCCATTTGATCAATGCAAATGTGATTTCTACACATTTAAAGTCAATAAAATATATTTTATTGTCTAACTTACGCAGCTCTTTCCTTTATGTCCAGAGGCCCATGGTCTGCCTGGTACACATTCAGTGCATTCTGAAGGGAGTAGGGGTTCAGGCACACAGGTTCAAGGCCTGGATGAAGGGCCATGCGCCTCGGCTCCTCGGGCAGCTCTCCACATTTATTCTGAACCTGTTGGCATATATGATATGTGCTGTTTTAGTGCTAGATATCCAGCACTCTACTGGGTGTGTATTCATATATGTGTTATTTACTTACTGCATTCAATTCTTTGCAGCAAAAATTCTGCTCCTCCGTGGGTATCATAATGCAATCTTCACAGGTGCACCTGTGTAAGGACAGTATCATTCACAATGTGACCAAGCTGAATTTTAATAGATGTGAATTCTGTGTTATGAACAATCATACAGTTATCTGAGCAGATTACAGGATAGTTTGATACTAAGGTTGTGTGTTGCCATGACAGTAAGCAATCCTCATAAAAAGTTAAAAGACCTGCAGATATGTGTAGGCCTAATAATACATGAGCTAAATTTTTACTTTAGTCTAATACTGATGATGGTGGGGCCTCATATTCATTAACATGCCAAAAATATTACATGATGCCTGCTAGATTGATGCTTGGCTGTAGAGGCTAGGCTAAGCTAAGCTAAGCATAGTGTGCTAAAGTGACAGAAGATGTTTTATTCCATAGCCTAGCTTAATTAAGCTATCGTTGGGTTATAATAGACAGTTACACACATTGCTATTTATAATTGGGAGAAATAAAATTACCACTCTGAGACTCTCTCTCTCTCTCAGACTGAGAGGACCGAGGTCCACTCTCATGGGGGTTAGTGTCCTCTGGCTCAGAGCTGCATTCTGGCTCTGGTGGCTCAAACATGCAGGGCTGCGGTTGCAGAAGACAGTTCGGAGATGCATCCATTTTCCTGGTAGCAGTGGTGACTTTGATTGACAGGTGACACTTGGTAGGGTGCAGGGTTTTCGCACATTCGGCGGACACACCCACAGCGTTTGAGAGCAGAGACAGAGGCTGATTTTTACACAACTTTGAAGCCTAATTTCATATATTTGCCGATTTTTTTAATCGTTCAAATTTGACATGGTAGCTTACAACACCTTTTTCTGTGGTATGTCAAACTCAGATGACATATTTATTCTCACTTTACATGGACTTGAAAATCAAATACTAGATCATCAACAGCACAGGCATTGGATATCAAAAAATCTTGTCCTGGCCTTGTCATCAAGTCGTCTTTTCACAAGTCTCATTGAACTGAGTTGATACAGACATGGTGACATTAAAAAGCACACAGAAATGGTCAGAAACGGGAACACGAGTGATATCAGAAATATCTATTTCGATACCTTTTGTGAGGACCAAGTCTAGTGTATTTCCATGATTGTGGGTAGCCCCTTGACATGCTGCACCAGACCAAAGCTAGCCAGAAGATCTAAAAATTCCATGGCATATAAATCAGTGGTATTATAAATATGACAGTTAAAATCCCCAAGTAAAATAATACTGTCATAACTGGCAGGGCCGTCGCAACCGGACAGGCAAACTAGGCAACTGCCTAGGGCCCCGAGCTGGAAGGGGACCCCCAGAGACGGTTGACATTGGTCCATATCAATGACAATATGAATGGAACCGCTATAGACACTGCAGCAACAACAACACGTCGGAATCCCCCCTAACGGGCCCCCCCCCCACTTGCTGCTGCTTGTGAGTCGCTAGAGGGGTCCTCCAGGGACTGCTGACATTTGGTCTGTAATCAACGACACAATTTGAAACCCCTTAGAGACACTGCAACGACAACACGTCGGAGACCCCCCTAATGGGGCCCCTACAGCTGACTGAGCTGACTTGCCACTGCTGGTGCTGTGCGGCTGCGGCAAAATGAAGCGAACGTATCCCTCAGGATACGCTAAAAGAAAAAAAAGCAAGAGGAGGATGAAAAGAAAAAACGAGACAGTGGTAAGTGAGAGTGTGTTACAAATAGTTATTGCCACATGCCACTTTGTCCCAGTCCCACCAAGCATCAGAAAAGTTTAATGTTCAATGCACAACATGACGACAACAACAACAACAGCTAGCTAACATTAGTTAGACAGTGAGTGAACCAGCTTGAAGCTTCTAAACTCTTGAGACATATCTGTGTGTTTGTTTGAACAGAAGAGATGTATTATATGACATTAGCTGTGTTGCCATGGTTGTGTACACAGATCACTGTACCTGCAATAAGTTAGTGCCAACGACAATGTTAATTTCTCCCATTAGTAATGCATTTGTTGTCAAATGCTAACATTAATGAAACCAACATCAATTCTGCTGTCAGTAGAACATCTTATTCTGTCCAAACTGTAACTAATTTGTATTTAGAAGAGGAAGATATTATGTTAACATGAAGCATTGAAGTTGTTACTGTTGTTCATTAATTATTTCGTACAGATCTTAAATGTTGAGTGTTTGTGAAGCACATACACACAGTTCTGTACTTGCATGAAAATATTACAACAAACTCCCCAAACATAATTGAGCCTCAGAGGGATCTGCTCTCCAGTTTAAATCTGTCATGAGATTATTTAATTTAAAATGACTACACAAATATTTGTCTTACACAATGAGTTATTGTATTTATTTTTGTATTTTGTTGTTATTGTTTTCTTTGAAAGGAAGCGTGTGTCGTTTTGTTATTTAAATAATGTAAAGCAATTTTGCTTTGTTTTTACATTTTTCTATAAATAAAGGATTTGTTATGAGTGCTTCATGTCTTCTCAGTGTCGGAGACGGGTGCTGGCGGGGCAGAGGGGGGGGGGCCCAAGGTGCCTCTTGCCTAGGGCCCCCAGAGGGTCTTGAAACAGCCCTGATAACTGGTGAGAGCAATAGACATGAAATCAGAAAACTCAGATAAGAAGTTGGAGTTGTATTTAGGAGGTCGATAAATTGTTATAGTTAGTATAGACTGCTGAGTCTTAATAACCGAGGCTAAGTGTTCAAAACTTGAAAATTAACCAAAGTTACTTCTTGAGCAGGTGAAATTGTTAGAGAAGACACTGGCCACTCCTCCTCCTCTTTTATCTTGACGACTCGAGTATAGAAAGCCATAATTTGGGGGAGATGATTCCAATAATATGGCAGAAGCAGCTGAAGAGAGCCAGCATTCAGTTAAGAATAAAAAAACTGAGACTATGTTGGGAAATAAAATCATTAATATAAAAGCTCTTATCAGAGAGGGATCTGATATTCAGAAGTGCTAACTTTATTAGTTCAGGTTTTGGTTATGGGCAGACAGGGATTGATTGAGTTTTAATTTTCACTAGGTAGCGAGGGTCAGATCTCCTGCGCATTTGGCAGGATCTAAAAGACTTGTAAGAAAGTGACCATGCATTCAAGAGGCCAATTTGTCTTGATGTGCTGAGGGGGTTAGAATTAGGGGTGGAGTTGGTTGAAATAAACAACAAATTGGCATTAGGGGCCCATGGGGGGGGCAGTGGTGAGTGAAAGAGGAGTTTGAGTTGCCACAGGTGGCGGGGAGGAAGAAGTCTGGAAGGGGGTGTGTGATGTAAACAACAGTCAGTCACGTGCAGCGCGTGTGGCAGTTTGTACAGCATGCTGTACAGCATGATGCAAATTAGCAGCTAGCATCCTACTGCCCAGTTGGTTTGGGTGTACTCTGTCCAGCTTGTAGAATGAATAGCGATTCCAGAATAGGTTAAAATTGTCAATATAGACAAAGTCAAAGTCTCTGCAGGTGGAATACAGCCAGGTATGGAGGCTGCGGATTCGGTTGAACCGCTCATCTCCAAGAGCCAGTGTTGGAATCGGGCCAGATATGAACACTGATTTACCTGTGGCGCATCCTACATGGACAATAATTTTAGTGACTGTGGAGGGCAGGGAGCGCAAAAGCTCCGGGAGTTCATTTAAGATGACAGGCACAGTAGATCCGGGGAGGCAGCAAGTGACTGTCTTGAGGAAGCGGACTTGCCTGATGATGGAGTCCCCCACAATTAAGGTGGTTGGTGGGAAGAGGGGGCGAGGAGGTGCTGGTTGGGCACCTACAGTTACCCTACCATTAGTGTACGTACGTTAGCGTTGCTCAACGTTAAATATGGATCCGGATATGGACGGAGCCTTCTCTCCGTGCTCTGCGTTCATTTCCTCCGTATTTCTGCACGTTTCCATAAAGCTTACGGATACGGGCCAAACGGAGTAGTACCACCGGGAACCATGGGGGCAGTTTTGCTGTTACTACCCGATACGTAGCTCTAGTGAGACATGAAGAAATAACAATTCAACTTCTCTCATCTTCAGTACTAGAGAAAAGAGTTCTCTGTCCTCCAGTCGTGATGTATTTAATGGGCTTATTCAAAAAATTGTCGAATACTTGCCACGATTTTCAAATTGTGTTTTTGCTTGTGTTGCCCATCCCTAATTGTTATCTTACCGTTAGCATACCATTACCCTACTGTTACCTTACCGTTGGCGTACTGTAATCCTACTGTTAGCTGACCTAACCTACTGTTAGTCTACTGTTAGCGTACTGTTACCTACTGTTAGCTGACCTAAACTACTGTTACCCTACCATTAGCGTACTGTTATCCTACTCTTAGGCCCAATCCCAATACCCCCCCTTGCCCACTACCCCTTGGCCCTCGAAATGAAGCAACGAGGGTTAGGGGTTGAAATCTTTCCCTAGTAATTGGGACACCACTCACTACATCACTGCGTCAGTTACGTTCACGCATACTTAAATATTCTAAACATTAAGCTGCAAGTCATCTACATTTCCAACCAGCATCTACAATTGAGTCTCCAGTTGAGTTCATCTTACCGATCACATTTGCATTATTCATCAGGCTTTGATGAACAACAGACGACAGGGGACTTCTGCTAGCTAGATAGCTAGCTAACCAGGTAACATTACGAGGCAGCATAGTTATACTAGCTGGCGTGTTATCCTAATGTGAAAAATCCGATAATTTTGCAGAACAGGACAGATGACAGACGCCAGATAGTGCGAGCTAGCTAGCTAGCTAGCTAACAAGCAACCTGACGACGGTAACGTTAGCCATGTATGAACTTTTTTCCCCATCTCTTGCTTGGTGATAGCCATGGCGACGTCTATCTCTTGCTGGTAAGTCAGCCTCTGAAATCCCTCGCTACGAAGGGCTAGTTTCATACCCACTACCCCTCGTTATGACCCCTACCCCTACATGCAAAAAGGAATTGGGACACCACTACCCCTCGAGGGAACATGCAAATGTAGGGGTAGGGCTAAGGGGGGGTATTGGGACAGGCCCTTAGCCTACCATTAGCGTATTTTTACCCCACTGTAAACGTACTGCTACCCTACTGTCGGCGTACCGCTACCCTACTGTTAGTGTACAGTTATCCTTGCGTTACTGTTAGCTTACTGTTAGAATACTGTTAGCTTACCATTAGCCTATTGTTACCACTGAGAGACACCGGTTGTGTTTCAGGGTTAGAGGTCATCTCATGATTCACAGCAGGTTTGAAGGCGGCTGGTGGATCTCTGTCACATGGCAAATCTGACAGTTGACGCAAGGATTTTAAACAGACGCAGCTGTTCAGCAGAAACAATGATGATGAACTGTGAAGACCGCTGACGTCATCACAAAGATAGAGGCCAAAGAGGCAACACCTACCACTTGTATGTCTCCAGTTAATTCAGAGCCCACCAGTTTGTCTGAAACGCCACGGGTGTCACAATTTCATCACAGCTGATTAAAGCCCAAAGAAGCTGATAAATCTCCGTGTCATGTGACCCCACTGTGAACACTGACTGTGACCTTCAGGTCAGACGACGTTACCAAGGGGTTAACGAGATGTTACCGAGGCATGATGGGATGAATCAGTGACCGCAGTAACTGGAGCAGAATAATCACCATGGTGACAGTGAGGACCGAGGTCGACGACCTCCAGTGACAAATAAAGATACAGGGTGCTGAGCACATCAGATCTTCATCATCATTATTCTGTAAGAGTACACTCGCTGACACTGTGATTGTAATCTAATTACATCCAGAAGCTCCTGATTCTCAGTGGTCTAGATTACATCAGTACAGTTACGCTCAAGATCACAGAGTAATTGAGTATCAGAGTAACTGAGGATTAGACGTCCATTCAAAACGACTCGACCTGACAGCTAACAGCTAATCCTCTCTCTCTCTCTCTCTCTCTCTCTCTCTCTCTCTCTCTCTCTCTCTCTCTATCCTCCGTGTGTTGTCTATGTGTCTCGCCCTCACAGGACAGTTAGCTAAATGCTAACGGTGTTAGCAGCAGATTAGCTTCAGTTATTGATCAATGATCAATCAGTCTCACCTTCTGAGTGTCCATCAGCTGAGCTGGAGGAGGAGCAGACAGAAGTCACTGACGTCACTGCTTCATTTCCTGTCTGCACCTTCACAATAAGAGCCCCCCCCCCCCCCCCCCCCCAACACGAACTAAGAATCTGAAATGATTTTTTTTATGTCTTTTACAGCTGAAAATAAAAATGATGAAAAAATAATGTCAAACAAATAAAAACCAACGGGGTGGGGGGTGGTGGGGGGTTCCAGGGTTTTTAGTAATAGTTTTAATATTTCATCTTTCTGAACTCTCCTGTCTGTCTTCATCCTTCCTCCTCTTCTTCACCTGAACCCCCCACCGAGATTTTTCATCTGTGGACGTGAAATCAAACCTGACTGTTCTGGTCTGGAAGTGACGGCGCCAGTGATGTCAGTATAAACACAATGTTTTATTCGGAGTCAAAATCGACTGAAATAAATTCATAGAAAACAAAGACGAGACTCCTCCCACACAGACGATCTGACCAATCAGATCAGTCTGACCAAATCTTCTGTTCCTGATATGACCTGAACATGATGATGTCACAGTGACGCTGACCTTTGACCTTAAGTATTTTATCCTGTTACACATTTGTTCTTTAGTTATTTTTTTTTTTAATTTTATATACTTTATTAATCCCTGAGGGGACTAACATATGGACAACATATGGACAACATATTTACTGAGGTCACACTGACCTTTGACCTTTAGACTTTCAGTCCAACTGGACGTTTGTGCCAAATTTGAAGAACTTCCCTGAAGTTGTTTTTGAGACATTCAGCCGGACATACGGACGATAAAATAAAACTGAAATAAAATAAAAAAAATATTAAAAATGAAATAAAAATAAAATGTCCAGCCTGGTTGTCATTAGAGCGGACACTCTGTAATAAAACTTATCTGCTCGCCCTTCTTAACAGCCCTACCAAAATAAGACAATTGCACTATAATAACAGTTTTGTCATTAAAAATATGCTTAAAATCTGGAAACAAATTAAGCTACACACAAAAGCACCAAATAGGTACATCGATAGTCCCATATGTGAGAATCATGCATTTCTTCCTGGCCTAAGTAATAGAGTTTTTGCAGACTGGAAACTCAAGGGCATTAAAGATATCAGTGCCTTATATCTTGATGGGCACTTTATGTCGTTCAAGCAACTACAGAGTGTGTATAGTATCCCAAACTCTTACCATTTCAGGTATCTGCAAATTTGTGATTTTGTAAGGACAAATATACCTAACTTTGATAATATCTGCTATGATAACTTTCTCGAAAGCATCAGTAAAGTGGAACCAGGTAAAAAGGGGGCAGTCTCTTACTTCTATCAAGCTATTGAAGAATATGTTGATGCTGTGCATAAGCAAAATTGGGAGACTGAGCTGGGGGAGGAGATAAGTGAGGAGACCTGGGAGGAATGCCTTGGAGTGTACACAAATGTTCAATTAACTCCAGACACAATTTGATACAATTCAAAACATTACATTGTGTACATGTACAGTTGAAATCCTGTGCTTTATTTTATTATTATTTTCTATATCTGCTTTAGATGATAACCATGGCTGAGCTGTTCATGTGACGTACTGAGTGTTTGTTTTGTGAGGAAGGGGGGTTTGAGATGCTATGTATATTTCAGAAATATTTTTCTATGCTAAATGCTTGATGTGTGTTTACTCTGGAACCAAAAAGCAATAAAAATATATTAAAAAATGAATAAATAAAAATAAAATCAGTTGAAGATGATTTTCTGTATTTTATCATCACAGTAGTCTCTAAAGGAGAAGAAGAAGAAGCAGGAGGAGTCCAGTCCAGTTCTGCAGTTAAAATGTTTACTTTTATTTTTCATCGTTACCGTCAGACCAAAAATTTGTTTCCTGCGTCATCAACATAAAAACAGTGAATCATGTTACAGCCATTTTAAATTATGTGCTTCAAAAGTTTTACAGCAATAACTTAACGTTTTACAGTGTTATTTGTTTCCAAGGCGAGCAGAAAGTTTATCAAATCAACAGGAAGTGATCCTCACAGGTGTTTACAGGTCAGCAGTAAACTTCCTGTCTGTGTGAGAGACGAGTGAGGTTCTGAAAAACACGTTATTACATCGTCCGACACAAAATGTACATCTATGATCTCTCTGCTCCTTAACGCCCCTGAACGCTGCTGAACTCTCCTGAACGCTCCTAAACGCTGCTGACACTTCTGAAGGCTCCTGAACTCTCCTGAATGCTACTAAGCTCTCCTGAACTCTCCTGAACGCTGCTGAACACTACTGAGCTCTCCTGAACGCTGCTGAACACTACTCAGCTCTCCTTAACACTGCTGAACTCTCTTGAATGTTCCTTAACTCTCTTGAACTCTCATGAACGCTCCTCAATGCTGCACGTAGAAAACAGTGGAAAACATTTTGGACAATCAAAGCCAAGGAACATCCAGGAGTCTGTCAGACGGTTTGACGCCCTTGGATACATCAGGATTCTGTTGAATGTGCCAACGCCCTCACAAACGTGTGTGCCAACGCCCTCACAAACGTACATGCCGACACCTAATGACGCTCTCACAATCGTTCGTAATGAAGCTCTTACAAACGTACATGGCGACGCCCTCGGACGCGTCAGACATAAAAAATAAACGTGTTTTCTCTCAGAACCAAACTCAAAACAACATGAAATCAGCTCAGATGCTACAGCTAGCAGAAACATCATAATCATTGTCATCTTCATCGTTATATCACCATAGTAACTGTCATCGTTAAGGGGCCGGGGCCATGCAGGGACACAGGCAGAGGGGGCGGGGCTAAGCGCTACACGTTATTTTAGTGGTATAAAAACATAAAAAGTTGATATTCAAAGTTTTCTCTCGTCGAAAAAAGAACCTTGACTGACATGTGAGAGGAGCCAATGAGGGGAGAGGAGGGAGGTGAGGGGGCGGGGCTTAAATACAGACTCATTTCCTGTACAGTTCACAAACAAACACTCGGACGCTCCTCCATATTTACACCTTCTCTGTCCAACAGTCTTCTTCCTAGTTCTTTTCACACTGATGTCACAATGTATGAGCCGCGCTCTCCACTGCTGCTGCCGCCACCGCCGCCTTCTCCACCCTTCGGCTCCCGTTTTTTGGTGACTGGTGTGGGAATGAGTGAAGGTCGTGTTGGGGTCGTTGATGATGATGTGGTGGTGGTTGGCGTGGCGGTGGCATCAGCATTGCTCTTCCTCGGGCTAGGCGTGTAGTTGAAGGGGCTGACTCTTGCCGCCACAGCACCGCTGCGCTGCTGAGTGCGCTGCTGCTGCTGGTGTTGGTGTTGTTGTTGTTGTTGTTGTTGTTGTTGTTGGCGTTCAGGCGGCGGCTTGTCGTCGAGGCTCTCGCAGCTTCGGCGCAGGTTGAGGTTGGAGGAGGAGGAAGAGGAGGAGGAGGGAATCTTGGAGGGGGCAGGGCTGTCAATGACGGGTGGGGCATTGGCAGCTGTGGGAGAGCGGGCTGAACAGGAAGAGGAGGAGCGTGGGTTGTTGACGGGACAGTCCTCCAGACGAACCCACACGTCTTCTGATTTATCAGCGAAGCTCCGCCCAGCTGATAAGTCACTGCCGCCACTCTTTGCCTTTCTCCATGTTCCCTTCGACCTCACGGCGCTCTCCTCTTCGCTCCGCCCCTTCTCGCTAGACTCAGATGACGCTGACAGCACTGATGATGAGCTTCCTGTCCTCTTCCATGTCCCCACACGTGGTAACGATGTTGAGTGTTTACCGCCGCTCCCTCCTCCTGCCCCACCGCTGTTTTCCCGCTTCCAGGTACCGGTGCGGCTGAAGCGTGATGATGTCACATCCTGTGGGCGTGACGGACTCTCTGAGTGTGAGCGGTTGATGTCGTGTCTCCTGGTTGTTGAAGGTAGTGGTGTATCAGGGCTAGACGGTGAATCTAACGCCGTTGCACCTGCCACTGCCGCCGCCGCAGACTCCTCCAGCTTCCTCTTTAGCGTTGGGCTCGGTGCTTCTTTGATGAAGGTCGACTGACGGACCAGAGCCGGCTTCTCTGGCTCTGCCTTCTGCTTCTTGGCCACCGTGGAGCCGCTGACCCTCGACGCTGACTCGCTCCTCGGGATGCCCCCGCCGCTCCTCGCTGCCCCACTCTGTTTGGCCGGTCTGGAGGCCGATGATGATGATGAAGATGCACTTCCTGGAGACGCCGTGCGTGGCATCTGCAGCAGCCTCCCTCCCTTCTGACTGGCTGCTGTGGAGGAGCGAGATGGTGTGGAGTCCCGAGAGGACCCGCCTCCTCTGTCAGCACCGTCGCTGCTTCCTGGGGCTTTGGCCACGGCTGCTGCTCTGGGTTTACTCCGTCCCCTGGCTGCTGGCTCCGCCCTCGGCTTTCCTGTGATCAAACTCCTGTAGACCTTCTTCCCGCCTCTCACGGCCTTCGCCTCTTCCTCCTCCTCCTTCTTGGCCTCCAGCGTGCTGCGTTCTCCGCCCTTCAGGATCCTCGCCCCTCGCTTCACCGCAACCTCCTCCTTCTCCTCCACCTCCTCCTCTGCGTTGTTATTGGCTGCTGGCAGGCGGAAGGGCGAGCCCACAGACTTCAGGGACAGCACCGAGTCAGAGTCTGATGACGGTTGGCGGGACAGTGATGAAGCGGCGGCAGCGGCAGCATTCAGGCTGCTGACGATGGAGTTGGCACCTTCCTGGATCGCCTTCCAATCAAATGACTCTGAGTCAGGGGAGGCGGGGCTTCTTGGGGCCTCTGACGGCTCCTCCTCAGCCAAAATGCCATCTTCAGTTTTAGTAACTGGAAGTGGCGTTGCGACAGCGGCAGTGGCAGCTGCAGCCTTCTTCTTCTTCTTGGGCATGGCGGAGCTGATGCACTCCTGCAGGAGGTCGTCCTCGGAGTCGATGCTCAGTGAGCTAAGCGACGAGTTCCGGGAGAAGCACACAGGCGTGTCCTCCACGTGAAATGCTTTGGGGGCATAGCCGCTCGCTGCAGGGGGGTGGGGCTTCAACTCTTCCTGTGGAGGAGGAGGAGACTTGATTCCTGTTTTGCCTCCATCTTGCTGCTCAGGCGGCGGGGCCGGTGGCGGCGGAGCGAACTCCTTATTATTGTTCTCCTGGTCAATGTCGCTCAGCGAGCTGAGGGAGGAGTTCCTGGAGAAGCAGACAGGTGTGTCCTCGATGGCGAACTTCTGCTTCTCATCCGTCGCTGTCGGGTTGGTCGTCGGCTTCGTTCGAGGAAAAACAGCAGCCGTCTGCTGTTTCCTCTTCCTGCCTTCTTCTTTTGTTTTCTTCTCTTCGTCTTTCTCACCGCCGTCATCTTCATCAAAGTCAAGCGAGCTCAGCGAGTCGTTGCGTGAGAAGCAGCATGGCGTACCCTCAATGGGCGTGTAGTGGTGCGGTGAGTCAAAGGCAAACCCTGGTTTTGCTTTGGCAACTGTTGCTGTGGCGACACCGTATGGCACCCGCTGGGGCATCGGCTTCACTGGCGATGTAGGCTTCTTCTTCTGCTGCTGCAGGCTGAGAGGGGGTGGGACTGGAGAAGGAAGAGGTGGGGCTTGGAGGTGCTCACTGTTCGCTGGTGCTCTGATTGGTTTTCTGGGTTTGGCTTTGGGCATGGCGGCGCTGATGCATTCGGCGAGGATGTCGTCACCATTCTCACCCTCAGGTAGGCCGGCCCCCCTCCTCTGGCTGGAGGTGGGCGGAGCTACTGGTATGACAGCTGCTGCTGCCTCCTCATTGGGTGGGGAGTCGATGGTAAGGTCGCTGAGAGAGGTGGCGGTGGAGAAGTTGAGCGGCGTTCCCTCAACACAGTAAACTCGGGGCACCTCCTCCGGCGGCGGTGGCATGTCCTTCCTCTGCTGTGATTGGGCACGGCTTTGAGGTGGGAGGAGCTTGTAAACAGGAAGCTGGCTGGGTTTCCTTGGCGCTGCTTGTTGCTGTTTCTTTGGTTTCCGTGATGACTTGGGCATCGCCATGTTGATACACGCCTCCAGGATCTCGATGTCATCATCATCATCCGATTCGTCGAGGATCGGTTTTGCCACCTCCTCTTCCTTCTTCTCCTCGTTCCCTCCCACCTCCACCTCCACCTCCTCCGTCTTCTCCTTCATCTCCGCTGCAATGTACGGCTCATCCAGACTGAGCGCGCTCAGACTTGAGGCTCGGGAGAAGCCATGTGGCGTGCTCTCTGTGGCAAAGTGCAGCAGAACGTCAGCACAGCTCTCCTCCTCATCCTTCTTCTTGGTCTTTTCCTCCTCCTTTGTGGTCTGTGGCGGCGGCGGCAGCGGCGGCGTTTTGGCACGGCTTGGTGGCATGGTCTGTCCTGGGCTGTCAGGCAGGTCGCTGGGGCTGACTACGCCACTCGGCACGCCGCTGCACGGTTCGCTGGAGCGCACAGAGCTTGCGATGGAAGAGGTGGAGAAGCTGTCGAGGGAGCTGACTGACGTACAGCGGCTGAACATCAGCGGCGTCTCCTGAGCGTACGGCTGTTCTGGAGGACTCTTAGGAGTCCTGGCGCCCGATGATGATGTCACATGATGGTGGTGATGGTGGTGGGCGTGGCTGTGATGGTGGTGGTGACCTCGTCTTCCCCGTGAGGAGGGAACGGCTGCAGCAGAAGCGGTCTGGCTTTCAGCCTCCTTCTGCTGCCTCTGCTGCTGCTCATGTGCGTCTTTCTCGCTGACAGGAAGTGTTGGGTAGTCGTTACCGCCACTGCTGCTCCCGCCCCTCCTCTTCCTCCCAATGACATCGCCATCTTCCTCTTCCTCCTCTGACGACAGCGAGGAAAGTGAGCTGCCTCTGGAGAAGCAGATGGGCGTGTCCTCTACACAATACGTCTGTGTTGACTCCTGGTTGCTTTTCTGCACCGTCCGATTGGCTGGGGGGGGAGGGGGGCGGAGCTTGTTGGTAGAGGATGATGGAGGAGGCGGGACTGACGGACCAGCAGTCTCTTCTGTCTTGAACAGCGGTTTGCGGGCGGCATCAGCACTGTACTTTAAACTGTAGTCGATTGGCTGCTCGCCTGTCGAGTCACCGCCATAGTTTGATGTTGCCGTGGTGACGACGTAGCGTTGTTGTTGGACAGACGCTATGCGGCTGCCAGTTGGCGCTGAGTCACTGCCGTCATTCCTCCTCCTCAGCCTGGCGTCCAGTTCATCGTCCTCATCGCTCTCAATGCTGCTGCGGTGACTTGGACTCTGTCTCCCAGAGTTCAGCTGTTCGTCAGAGTACTTCAGGCTGTAGTTAATGGGAGTGTCAAGCTCCGCGCCGTCGTCGTCCGCCATGTGGTTGGCACTGCGAATCTTGTGTGCCAGGTCGGCCGGGTACTTTCTATAGACGCAACACTTGCTGGCGCCGCTTTCATCTGATGAGTAGAATGGCTCTGACGATGGTTTGGTCTTGCCACGGTTGCCATATCCATCAGCGCTCGTCACGCTGTTGAGGCTGTCGCTGGACGCGCGTACGCTGGGTGGGAACACCGGCCGAGCGTATGCTGTTTCCTCACCTGTCCTCTTCGATCCGTCTCCATTCTTTGGACTCGAAAGCACCGGTGTGTTGGCATATGAGCGTGTCGTGCTCCCTCCTCCGCCTCCGGCGCCGTTACAGCCCCGTCCCTTCCTGTGTGCCGCCTTGGGGCTCAGGTTGTCAATGTTGTCGAAAGTCTCTGACAGCTGCTGAGCGTCCAGCTCCTCAAACAACGCCTTCTGTTTGCGGGCGTGCAGTGAAGGAGCACCGGCGCCTGGCGACACCACGCTGGCGTCTTTGTAGCGCGCCGGCCGGTTAGCCATCAGGTTACGCAGGGCAGCAGCGCTGCCCATGGCGATCATCTTGTGTCGGGAATGAATGAGGTTGCGCAGCATGCCCACGGCACCAAGCTCCCATAATGCCTCCTGGTCTTTGGCGTCTCTGGCTGACAGATTCCAGAGCGTCCCGCAGGCATTGGACACGATGGTCAAACTGTGGGACTTTAGGTGCTGCAGCAGCGTCGGCAGGCAGCCGTGCTCACGCAGGATCTGCCTGCAAGACAACACACAGGGAGAAGAAACTTCAGTATTTAATAATAAGAGAAAAACTATTTAGACGTCATCACGAACATTAACAACTGTGTGAACCTATGATTCGTCCGTGGTCATGTGTCAGAGTGTGAGGAGGCTCCACGTTGTCTGAGGGTTACAACGCTGTGACATCATCATTTTGTAGACGTTGAGACTCAAACGTCCAACATGTCTGTGTGATGTGTGAGAAACACTCTGAACAGATGTTCTGTATGACGATGTGACCATGGCAGGCGAACACGCCACTCCTCTGAGCAGATCTGTGTTAAACATGTTTCATAAATTGCGTGCCAAATTATTGTGCAAGTGATCTGGAAGCTGTGCACGTGTAAGTGTGACACATTATTATGCAAGTCCTACTCAACTTTGTCCATGGGCAAGAAACATGACCTGACTAAAGAGGATAAGAGTCTGAGTAAGGGGAAATCTACAAATGATATGGCCAAGAAATTGCAGCGTGAGCACCAAACCATAAAAAGATTCATCCAAAATAGTCAGGATGGGAGAAAACCCAGAGTAGAAAAAGTATGTAGAACTGAATTGGGAATTGGGAATCCTTGGCCAACCAGTATTTATATACAGTACTGTCAAGCCTTGAAACTTGATACCTGGGGGGCTGGAGGAGGGTCATGGGGCAGCGGACTGGACATACCACTTGTCAATCAGGTAAAAGGGGTGGTATGTTTTCTGAGACTTTGCTCTCACACAAACTGTGCTTGGCCCAGCATAAAACATGATCCCGATTGATTAAACTATTTTTGGAATGACCTAATTTTCTATTTTAGAAAACAGTATTTTAGAACAGTGCTCATAGTCTGGAAACATAAATAATTTTCCATACTTTATTTTTCATTTTACATACTTTTTAATACCTGGAAATTGATCAAATTTATTTCTATACTTTTCCATACTTTCCATACTTGCATAGGAACCCTGAAAGGTCCAAAAGACACTGAAGAAAATACATCGGGAAAAACGGAATGGGCCAAACAATACACAACAGCCGACTTCTCCAAAGTTTTATTCACCCATGAGCGCCGGGCAACCCTAGATGGACCAAATGGGCATCTGGTTGGATTTCAAGAGGCCATGCCGCTCCACCTCGACATGGTGGTGTTATGTTCAGGGCTGCCATTGTTGATGATGAACTTGTTGGTCCTCTCCGGGTTCAGGATGGTGTAAAAGTGAATTCTTGGGGCTACAGCTACTACTTTCCTCAAGACAAATTTCCTTCCATGGTGGAAAAGACAAGCTAAAGTGAAGAAGACTCAAGTGTACTTGCACGACAATGCACCGTCACATGCATCACATTATTCCCAAGACTGGTTGGCATCTCAGGGCTTCGGAGACAATCCCCTCATGAACTGGCCTGCCTGCTCACCCGATCTCAACCCGATTGGGCACTTGTTGTCAATAATAAAGAAGATGATTTACAGTGATGGCAAACAGCTCAAAAGACCAGCTTGGAGAGCCATCCAAGGTGCAGCACACAGTGTCAGCAGAGAAGTCACAAGAAACCTCTGACCCTCACTGAAAGGAAAGGAGGTTATATTGGACATTAGAGAACAGTGTTGGGTAAGGGTTACTTTAAAAGTAATCAAAGTACTTTACTGCGTTACTTTTTTTTTAAAGTAACCAGTTACTTTACTGCATTACTCCCTGAGTAAAGTAACTCAAGTACTTTTGAAGTACTTCCAACATTACTCCCTGAGAAAAGTAACTCAAGTACTTTTTAAGTACTTTTGACTATTCTACATTTCCTACTGGCCAATGGACCACAGGGCGCTAAGCCTACATTTTTTTGTCTCCAAAATTAAAGTTATGGACCACTTGCCCTTCACTGAGATCCAGTTCTCCCATCACAGCCGTCACTTTGACCAGTAGAAACACAGAACGATCTGCTGCCGTAGACAACTGTATGACAACAACACCCCAGTGTTTTTAATATTTCCTCTAGGGATGTTACCACAGAGTAAAAGGGGGAAATGATGGTGTGAAACAGCAGAGGCACTTTGTCAACCCGCTGAGTTAACGTTACTGTCATTAGCATCAAGATAGCAAACAATGGTACATCCTCACGGTCGGACATAAAGTAATAACATTAACAAATAGCGGCAGGGCTTTTACTCACCACAACTGCAGAGGCTCCCAGCTTCATTTGAAACAAACTACATTATAGACGGTTCGTTATTTATTAATCCCTCTGTGTGTTTATATATTTACTTTTTATCCGCTCCGTTGTCTTTATAAAGTTAACATATCGCACCGTCATTTCAAACTCAACACTTCCTGAATTTCTTTCAGATTAAAAGCCCTTTATAACCACAGCTGTGAGAATCCCTCCATTTTCTAAATAGGCTTTTATTGTGAAACATTTGTAGGAACTTGGTTGTGTAGGATGCAGTAAACAAAACATGCTTATATCTAAAGTGCAGCTTAAACAATTTTACTCAACTCCAGTGGTGTTGGTTATTTCTTTAGCGCGATGGTCAGGGAAACGCTCTTTCTTTTTAAACAACGACAATATCGCAGTTTGCACCAGATTGCTTTTTCTAGTTGTGCCGGTTAACGTTCAAACTCGGGTGGTGTCGCTTTAGATGCATTAGCATGTTAGATGTGTTTCTAAGTACATACCCAACCGCTGTTCTACAGTGTTGGCACACTGCTTTTGTCTTGTCCACTTGTTTATTTCCATCTTCGTATTTTACCCTGAAACCAAAGTGTTCCCAAACGGAGGACTCAAGGTTTGCGGGTGGGTCCTCAGGTTCGTCAGGCTCACTTGCCATGTTGTCATAATGCGAGAATGCGCTGCACAAAGTGAAGGCGGAGATTTACGGTCGGACTCAGCCCATCACTCAATTATGTCTGTCGGGAAACTAGATATTTTAAATGGTTCGGCTCGCAAAAACGGAATTAATAGAACAAAATAAAATAAAATAATATCCTGCGCCCAGTAATTCGGTACAGGGTCGTGCCGAACCGAAAGTCGCGTACCGAATGGTTCGACACAAATACACGTACTGTTACGGCCCTACTGCTGACGCTTTTAGGTGACTACAACAACATTTCAGCTGGCACATGAACAGACACAGTGACTCAAATAATAGTGAAAGTAATAAAAATAGGACAAGAATAACCCAATGACATCACACACATCGTGAAAGACGACCGGGGATAATTGGTGAGTACCATTGTGTAGTGTGTCATGTCTGTCGGCCAAGTCACGGCACGATTTTATGACTCCACAATTGTGTAATGTGACATAGTGACTTTCAGAATGGGCAGAAAAGTCGTGTAGTGTGTACCAGGCATAATGCAAGTCCTGAGTTTGACCTGTCTGTCATCGAGTACCCTCCACCTTTTTTAGACTCCACCGTAGACAACGGCAGCATTTTTTCTACCACGTAACGTTAGCGAGCCACAAGCTCCGTGGCTTCTTTCAGACTGATAGGTTTAACATTATCTCCATTATTAGAACCAAAAGACAGCCGTTGCTGTTTCGGAGCTGAAGGACCAGCGTTCTAAAAGTAACAGAATTAACTAATGGCTTGTTTGAAAATGTACTTAAGTATTTGATTACTAAAACAGCAAACGTGTTTGGTTACTTATTACTGCAAAAAGTAATCAAAGTACTCTAACGCGTTACTTTGTAATGCTGATAGGTTACTTTAGGTTACTCTGTTAGAAAAACACTAGATTTGAAATGTTTCAAAAATGTATTTTCTATAAAGTTGGAAAGAAATCTGTTGTTTTTATTGAAGTTTGAATACAGTTGTAGAAAATATTCTTTTCAATCAATAAAACATTTAAAAAGGTACCTAGTTTTTATTTTTCATAAGTTACATGTTCTTATCACCAACTTGCATAATAATTTGGCACACAGTGTAGAAGACTGAAGTTTTTCTCCACATTGATTTCATGTCGTCGGCAGGATCCAAACGAAACAACAGCTGAACAAAGATTTTCTCCTTTGCCTTTGTTTGACTGATGGTTCGGTCTGATTGGCCGCTAAATGAGGAGCGAGGAGCTGCAGTTCGATGATATCATGGTGTCATAACCTACAGACAGTCTGGAGCCCCCTCACACGTCGGCGTGGAGATCATGACGATACATGACCATGACCACGACCACGGAACAATCATACGTTCATACAGTCATTAACATTCGTGATGACATTCAAATATTTTCATATTCAATCGTTTTGTTTACTTGTTTACAGTTGTGTACCTGTGTGCCTCATTGGTGGCGATGAGGCTGGAGACGTTGCGCAGGATGCCACCGCCGCTCTCAATGATGGCGAGTGTGTTGGTGTGGCTGCGGTGCGTCAACGTTCCCACCAGAAAAGCCAGGGCGCCATCCACGGCACAGATATCTGCCTTGTTCTCCGTACAGTGAGCCGACAAGTTCCAGAGCGCGCTCAGTACGGACTTCAGGGTCGACTCCTGCAGAAGAAGAAAAACTAGAGTCACCACCCTGCAACTGTATGACCCCGCCCACCAGCCTGCCCTGACACTGTATGACCCCATCCACCAGCCTGCCCTGAGACTGTATGACTCTGCCCACCAGCCTGCCCTGAGACTGTATGACTCTGCCCACCAGCCTGCCCTGAGACTGTATGACCTCACCCACCAGCCTGCCCTGAGACTGTATGACCTCACCCACCAGCCTGCCCTGAGACTGTATGACTCTGCCCACCAGCCTGCTCTGAGACTGTATGACTCTGCCCACCAGCCTGCCCTGAGACTGTATGACCTCACCCACCAGCCTGCCCTGAGACTGTATGACTCTGCCCACCAGCCTGCCCTGAGACTGTATGACCCCGTCCACCAGCCTGCCCTGAGACTGTATGACTCTGCCCACCAGCCTGCCCTGAGACTGTATGACTCTGCCCACCAGCCTGCTCTGAGACTGTATGACTCCGCCCGCCCAGCGACTGTACGACCCCGCCCACCAGCCTGCCCTGAGACTGTTTCGACCCCGCCCACCTGCCTGCCCTGAGACTGTACGACCCCACCCACCAGCCTGCCCTGAGACTGTATGACAGACTCCACCCACCACTGAAAACATGGACGCCTCACACACAGAAGATCTGACCCATCTGACCAAATGTCTTCCCTTCTGTTCCTGATATGACTTTAACACATGATGATGATGACCTTTGACCACCAAATGGTGAACAGTCGAGGTGGACGTTTGTGCCAAACAGGGCTCAGTGAATGCAGTAAACAAAGACTGTTGAACAACAGTTATCTGACGCAGCGTCTCTCAGTATTTAAAAGGTATAGATAACTTCCTGTGAACATGCTGATGACCTCATCAGAACAGCAGCCGCTAGGGCTGTGCAATATTACGATATATATCGTGTGACGAGAGAAAAATGTCTATCGTTTAATATTTTGCTCTATCGTTTATATCACTCTCTAGCTTGCTCGACCACAGCTGCTCGCGCTCTCTCTCTTTTTCTCTCGTCTTCTTTAAAGTGAGTCGGTTGCCTAGCTCCTCGTAATATTATCAAACGAGGAGAAATGTCTTCTCCTTGTCCTAGTAATGTTTTTGTACTCCCTCATGGCAGAGTTTAAAGCTCTGATCAGTCTGATCTCCGTCACACCTCTGAATCCGGAACACCTGCATGCTACGTAAAAGCACACACAGAGGCACATTTATGCCGTTATCATTGGTCATATCGCCCAGCCCTAGTAGTCGCCATGCTCTCTCTCACACACACACACAAACACACACACACACACACACACACACACACACACGACTACATGACTGATGGGCTTTAAATGTTCCATCAGTTTAAATGTTACAGTTAGTCCCAAACATCAGCTACATTCAGAGAAAAGGTCGATATTTAACAGCTTCCTGTTCGTCCGCAGCCTGAAGGTGACGCTGTCACACGTCGACATCACTGACACAGGTCCTTTTATCGTGACGCCTCTGACATGATAACCTCAGTGAGTACGTTTAGAAAACATGTTGATGTTTTACCTTCTGGACCTCGAGAGCGCAGCCCGTCAGCGCTCGCACGCTGCCCACCTCACGCAGTGTCTTCTTACTGTTGACATCAGCACGCCACGACAAGTTCCTCAACACGCTCGCTATCACCTAGAGGAAACAAGACATGACACACACATAAACAACAGCAACTAACAACCAAGGGGTCTAGTGTATGAAACACAGTAAAACAAAGGCTAATTTGGTACAATACTATATAGGCGAATTTATTGGAGTGTCTCCAGAGACCGAAAATACAAGCTCAACATGCCGACGTGAAGAAAAAAAACCCCCATACAATCAGACAGGCTTCAAGACATCATTTAGACAGGCTGTCTACAGCAGCAGAGCAAAATGCTTTTACAACACACAGATAACTCACATAACTCATAATTCGCAGAGGAGCGAAGTGACGAACAATTTGATTCAGTAACACTTGTATTCACTGATGAGCATATTATTGACATATTTAAGTGCAATACAATGAAAACAACCAGCCAGTGCGCCTCGGACAATCTGACATATCACATCTGATCACTTGCAACAAATATGAAGGACACTCACAAGTAAGACTACAGAACCTCTCTCTTTTTTTTCCTCCCGAATTCAAGGTATGGCAGCTGCCATACCTCGCCATATCTAAATGACACCTATGGACGCCTCCCCCACACCGATCCGACCAAACAGATCAGAGTCACCTGACAGCAACAGACAAATAAACCAGAGAAGAAGAGTTTACCTGCTGCAGGTCTTCACTGTCAGATTTGAGCTGAGCGACCATCGCCCTCATGCAGCCCTTCATGGAGCACAGCGTGGCCTGATGGAAAAACAACAACATGCAGATGTAATCTGATTGGTTACTGAGACATGCCAGAGACATGATGCCTGTGTTCTCCTCCAACCTTATTGGCTACGTCTCCAAAGGTGAGGTTGGTGAGCGCCATGCCGGCGTATCGCCGCAGCGTGACGCTGTAATGGTCGCTACTCAGACCGAACATCTCGCAGTCCACCTGTAGCAGCTCCGCCACCGCCTGAAGACCACCTGCAGGGTCAAATAACCCACGAACCAGTCAGGAAACACTAACGAAGAAGAACATTCAAACTGCAGATAAACAAAGACTCACCAAGTTCATTCATGGCGTGACGATGTTCTTCATCGAAGGACAGTTTCATGAGGACGCAGACGGCGGGACAGATCTGATGCTCCACCGGAGACGGCACTGAGAACACAGATTATATAAACAACAGGTTATTAACTCCGCTACTGAGTCACATGGTTAACCATGACTCCGCCTCTCTCTGGCAGAGTTACATGGTCAACCATGACTCCGGCACACTATGCAGTACTGGCGTGTCCACATGACCCTGAGATGTCGTGCTGATTGGTCAGCTGGAGCTTCAGTCGAGGATCCTTCCAGATCTACAGAGACCTTCCTTCCAATCATCAGTCAATCAATTTTATTTATAAAGCCCAATATCACAAATCACAATTTGCCTCACAGGGCTTTACAGCATACGACATCCCTCTGTCCTTAGGACCCTCACAGCTGATCAGGAAAAACTCCCCAAAAAACCCTTTAATGAGGAGGGATCCCTCTTCCAGGACGGACAGACGTGCAATAGATGTCGTACAGAACAGATCAACATGATAAATTAACAGTAATCTGTATGACACAATGAGACAGAGAGAGAGACAGAGAGAGAGAGAGAGAGACAGAGACAGAGACGGAGAGAGATGCAGGACAGACGATAATGACAGTAGTAGGGCTGACCACCAGACTCAGTGTGCAGCGGACAGGTGGAAAATGTCACATCAGCATATTATTTTACATCAATAAAATCTTTTTTATCATCATCTGGCAGGACCACGGCAGCAGCACAGCCACACATGTCATACTATCCAGGCACCACTGCAATACGAGTTAATCTGAGAGACAGTGGAGCACAAAGGCTCCGGAGAAGAAGCCGAGTTAGTGATATGCAGTACGGCCGAGTTAGTGACATGCAGTAACAGGACATGAGAGAGAGAGAGAAGGAGAGAAGGTGCCCGGTGTATTATAGGAGGTCCCCCGGCGGACTAGGCCTAAGTCAGCCTAACTAGGGGCTGGTACAGGGCAAGCCTGAGCCAGCCCTAACTATAAGCTTTATCAAAGAGGAAAGTCTTAAGTCTAGTCTTAAATGTGGAGACGGTGTCTGCCTCCCGGACCGTAACAGGAAGATGATTCCACAGGAGAGGAGCCTGATAGCTGAAGGCTCTGGCTCCTGATCTACTTTTGGAGACTTTAGGGACCACGAGTAACCCTGCGTTCTCAGAGCGCAGTGTTCTGGTGGGATAATATGGCACTATGAGCTCTCTAAGATATGATGGAGCTTGACCATTTAGAGCTTTATAAGTTAACAGTAGGATTTTAAATTCGATTCTGTATTTTACAGGGAGCCAGTGCAGAGAAGCTAAAACAGGAGAAATATGATCTCGTTTCTTAGTTCCTGTTAGTACACGTGCTGCTGCATTCTGAATTAACTGGAGAGTTTTTAAGGACTTACTAGAGCTACCTGATAATAGAGAGTTACAGTAATCCAGCCTTGAGGTAACAAAAGCGTGGACCAGTTTTTCTGCATCTTTTCGGGTCAGGATAGGCCTAATTTTCGCAATATTACGCAGATGAAAAATGCAGTCCGTGAGGTTTGTATTAAATGAGAATTAAAAGACAAATCTTGATCAAATATTACTCCGAGATTTCTTACGGTAGTGTTAGAGGCCAGAGCAATGTCATCTAGAGAAACTATGTCATCAGATAAAGAGTCTCTGAGTTGTTTGGGGCCAAGAACAATAACTTCAGTTTTGTCTGAATTTAACATCAGGAAATTGGTGCTCATCCAAGTTTTTATGTCTTTAAGGCAGTTATGGAGTTTAGTTAATTGATTACTTTCTTCTGGCTTCATCGATAAATACAACTGTGTATCATCCGCATAACAATGGAAATTTATAAAATGATTTCTAATGATGTTACCTAAAGGAAGCATATATAGTGTAAATAGGATTGGTCCGAGCACAGAACCTTGCGGAACTCCAAAACAAACTTTGGTACGTAAGGATGATTCATTATGAACGTCAACAAACTGAAAACGATCAGATAAATAAGATTTAAACCAGCTTAGCGCAGAACCTTTTAGGTCAATTAAGTGTTCCAGTCTCTGCAGTAGAATTTGATGGTCAATTGTGTCAAACGCCGCACTAAGATCTAATAAAACAAGTACAGAGACGAGTCCTTTGTCTGAAGCAATCAGAAGATCATTTGTAATTTTAACTAGTGCTGTCTCAGTGCTATGATGCACTCTAAATCCTGACTGAAATTCCTCAAATAAATTATCATGGAGAAAATCACACAGCTGGTCTGCGACTACTTTCTCAAGGATCTTTGACATAAAGGGAAGATTAGGTATTGGTCTTTCCAGAGAATTTTCAAGGACACACGTGTGTGTATCCTCAGCGGGTGTGAAGTTCCCACAATGCTTTCAACAAGATTTTCCAGAATTGAAGGCGGAGGAAGGAGTCTGTTCTGGTCTCTGTAGGACCTGACCTGGAAGGATCCTTCCCACCAAGGAAGCAAGTGTGTGTGTGTGTGTGTGTGTGTGTGTGTGTGTGTGTGTGAGACATCACTCACTGGGGTTGTCCTCCTGGTCGACACCCCTCTCGTGGTTCTCCTGCCAGCTCCAACACGCCTCACAGTAATGACGCACCTGTTCCAACAGGTGGAGAACTCTGATCTCACGGCGGCCTCTCTTATCGTCGGGCTGACTATGGACGATGTTATGCAGCGCTGCTGAAGCTCGCGCACGAGCCTCTTTACTGCCCCGGGAGTTACCTAGGCAACAGGTGACAGGTGAGATGACAGAAACACCTCCCACCATCTTACTTCTACAGGAAGTAACACTTACCTAGCAACAGGGAATCCTTGTCATTGCCGTGCAGCAGCTGGATGAGAAGTGGCAGACAGCCAGACTGACGCATGGCAATGCACGAGTCCTGTGAGCTCGACATGGCGAGCAGCGTCCGCGACATGTCGTCTTTATCATGAGTCCCCAACATCGACAGAAGACTGTACACCATCTCCACCTGTGGGGGCGCAGATAACTTTTTACAGTGTACACCATCTCTACCGGGGGGGGGGGATGTCATGTTACAGCACTCTAGGTGCTGACTGGTTGTTAAGGTGTTACTGGGCAGAGTTACTGACCTTGGTTCCGAGGTGGCTGGTGATTCGTCGAGGCACAGAGTAGCTCGCCTCGTTAGCTGGCTCGTGGTCCAAACGACTGCTGGAGCTCTGAGGAGAGAAAAAAAAAGATTCTGAATTGTGACTAAACACATCTTTTGTGAGGTCACAGTGACCTTTGACCTTTGGCCTCTGTGTGTCAGATCTGAGGAGCGTCCCAGCGGCTTGCTCTGAGACATTCAGGATGACAGGACGAACGACCTGAAAACACTGAGCCTCTGACCACAGCCAACGCTCTATGGAGACGTTACAAAGAAAATAGACGCGACGTAAAGAAACAAAACAAACAACGAGACATGCCCACCTGAGCTCCGGCCAATCCGCTGCTGTCGCTCGCCCCCTGAGCTTCCTCCACCTGGAGAGAAAGAGAACAGAGCATCAAAATGTAAACAACAACAAAGTTCAACTGGTGAACAGTTCAACTGGTGAACAGTTGGACAGGTGGACAGATAAACAGGTGTAAAGATGGACAGGTAGGCAGGTGAGCAAATGGACAGGTGAGCAGATGGACAGGTGAGCTGGTGGACAGGTAGACAGGTGAGCAGGTGGACAGGTGAGCAGGTGAACAGATGGACAGGTAGACAGGTGAGCAGATGGACAGGTGAGCAGTTGGACAGGTAGACAGGTGAACAGATGGACAGGTAGACAGCTGAACAGGTGAGCAGATGAGCAGGTGGACAAGTGAATAGGTGAACAGGTGGAAAGATGGACAGGTTAAACAGATGGACAAGTGAGGCTACCTCCAGGCGTGTTCCCAGTCTCAGGATGTCTTTCTCTATCTGCTGAATACGAGACACTCGAGCCTGAAGACACAATCAAACAACAGTTTACACACCATCAGCTGTGCGCTGTGGTGCATTTAGGGAACAGTCCGGCTAACGTACGAACCAGCTCAGATCATCCAACCACAGTTGACATGTGACTGATGACACATTCTCATCAGGCCAATCAGAGCGTAGGATTGATCAGTCCTACAGAGACAGCCCTACAGTCAGTCCCACAGAGACAGCCCTACAGAGACAGCCTTACAGTCAGCTCTACAGAGGCAGTCCTACAGAGACAGCCCTACAGATACAGTGCTACAGAGACAACCCTACAGAGACAGCCGTACAGAGAGAGCCCTACAGACACAGTCCTACAGAGGCAGTCCTACAGAGACAGCCCTACAGAGACAGCCCTACAAAGACAGCCCTACAAAGACAGCCCTACAGAGACAGCCCTACAGACACAGTCCTACAGAGACAGCCCTACAGAGACAACCCTACAGAGAGAGCCCTATAGAGACAGTCCTACAGAGGCAGCCCTACAGAGACAGTCCTACAGAGACAGACCTACAGACAGTCCTAGAGACAGTCCTAGAGACAGTCCTACAGGGGCAGTCGAGTCAGTCCTACAGAGACAGTCCTACAGAGACAGTCCTACAGAGACAGCCCTACAGACACAGTCCTACAGAGACAGCCCTACAGAGACAACCCTACAGAGAGAGCCCTATAGAGACAGTCCTACAGAGGCAGCCCTACAGAGACAGTCCTACAGAGACAGACCTACAGACAGTCCTACAGAGACAGTCCTAGAGACAGTCCTACAGGGGCAGTCGAGTCAGTCCTACAGAGACAGTCCTACAGAGACAGTCCTACAGAGACAACCCTACAGACACAGTCCTACAGAGACAGCCCTACAGAGACAGCCCTACAGAGACAATCCTACAGAGACAGCCCTACAAACACAGTCCTACAGAGACAGTCCTACAGACAGTCCTTCAGAGACAGTCCTACAGAGACAGCCCTACAGAGACAGTCCTACAGAGACAGCCCTACAGAGACAGCCCTATAGAGACAGCCCTACAGACACAGCCCTATAAAGACAGTCCTTCAGACACAGCCCTATAGAGACAGTCCTACAGACACAGTCCTTCAGAGACAGTCCTTCAGACACAGCCCTATAGAGACAGTCCTACAGACACAGTCTTTCAGAGACAGTCCTACAGACACAGTCCTATAGAGACAGTCCTACAGACACAGTCCTTCAGAGACAGTCCTTCAGACACAGCCCTATAGAGACAGTGTTACAGAGACAGTCCTTCAGACACAGCCCTATAGAGACAGTCCTACAGACACAGTCCTTCAGAGACAGTCCTTCAGACACAGCCCTATAGAGACAGTGCTACAGAGACAGCCCTATAGAGACAGTCCTATAGAGACAACCCTACAGACACAGCCCTATAGAGACAACCCTACAGACACAGTCCTTCAGAAACAGTCCTTCAGACACAGCCCTATAGAGACAGTGCTACAGAGACAGCCCTACAGACACAGTCCTACAGACACAGTCCTTCAGAGACAGTCCTACAGAGACAGCCCTATAGAGACAGTCCTACAGATACAGTCCTTCAGACACAGCTCTATAGAGACAGTTCTACAGAGACAGCCCTACAGAGACAGTCCTACAGAGACAGTTCTACAGAGACAGCCCTACAGAGACAGTCCTACAGAGACAGCCCTACAGAGACAGTTCTATAGAGACAGCCCTACAGAGACAGTCCTACAGAGACAGCCCTACAGAGACAGTTCTACAGAGACAGCCCTACAGAGACAGCCCTACAGAGACAGTTCTACAGAGACAGCCCTACAGAGACAGTTCTATAGAGACAGCCCTACAGAGACAGTCCTACAGAGACAGCCCTACAGAGACAGCCCTACAGACAGTCCTACAGAGACAGTTCTATAGAGACAGCCCTACAGAGACAGCCCTACAGAGACAGTTCTACAGAGACAGCCCTACAGAGACAGTTCTATAGAGACAGCCCTACAGAGACAGTCCTACAGAGACAGCCCTACAGACAGTCCTACAGAGACAGCCCTACAGAGACAGCCCTATAGAGACAGCCCTACAGACACAGCCCTATAAAGACAGTCCTTCAGACACAGCCCTATAGAGACAGTGCTACAGAGACAGCCCTACAGACACAGTCCTACAGACACAGTCCTTCAGAGACAGTCCTACAGAGACAGTCCTACAGAGACAGCCCTACAGACACAGTCCTTCAGAGACAGTCCTACAATTCAATTCAATGAACTTTATTTTTCCATTAGGAACTTTGTCTGTGAAAAGCGACAGTGTATATTAAACAAAATAAATACAAATAGATAAATACAAATGTTAAAAATTTAAAAATACAAATACAAATGTTAAAAGGAGAGAAGAACAAAGACACACATCCACAAGCATACATATCAGATCAAATCAGCTGTTATGCATTAGTCTGATGGATGAGGGTACAAAGCTGGACATGGCTCTCTTTGTTTTGAAAGCAAGAGATCTGTACCTTAGACCTGAGGGGAGGGGTTTGTAATGGCTGTGCAGTGTGTGTGTGGTGTCTGAAGCTATCGTCTCATCGTGAAAATAAGGTGCTTAGCAAGGTCCGATCTCCAATACAAACCACATTCAGAAAGGGCAAACATTCATAGAGTCAGTCCTACAGAGACAGATCTATATATTGGTATAAAACCTGAGACATCAGTCAGACTGTGGTCTAATGACACCACCTCTGCTCACCGTCTCCACCTCAGTCAGATTTGTAAACTTGTGTACATGAGTTGAGACCTGACGTGACCAGAGCTTCCCCTCATGTACACACTGATAGGTGACTACCTCTGCATGGAAATGACCATGGGCCCAATTTTCTGTCATATGTCTGTTTGGTATATGAAGGTCACAGAGCATCAGAGGTGGTGTTAAGGGAAGTGACATCACACCTGAGCTCTTCTCTCCATCTCCTGACAGGAGCCCAGCTGTTCCTCCATCGCTGAACGGATCTGACGAGCCTCAAACTCCAGCTGACGACGACTCATGTCTGTCTGAAGAGTAAACTGACACACAAAGTCAATCTAATGAGTCACAACGTAAACAGGAAGTATTTCCTGTTTTAACTCTGACTTTTTCCAGAGAAGTACTTTAATAAATACAGTAAGTTTAATCACGTTCTGTGTGGTACTGTAACACAACCGGTAAGTTTAGGCACGTTCTGTGTGGTACTTTAACACAGCTGGTAAGTTTAGTCACGTTCTGTGTGGTACTGTAACACCAACGGTAAGTACAGTCACGTTCTGTGTGGTACTGTAACACAGCCGGTAAGTTTGGTCACATTCTGTGTGGTACTGTAACACAGCCGGTAAGTTTAGTCACGTTCTGTGTGGTACTATAACACAGCTGATAAGTTTAGTCACGTTCTGTGTGGTACTGTAACACCAACGGTAAGTACAGTCACGTTCTGTGTGGTACTGTAACACAGCCGGTAAGTTTGGTCACATTCTGTGTGGTACTGTAACACAGCCGGTAAGTATAGTCACGTTCTGTGTGGTACTATAACACAGCCAGTAAGTTTGGTCACATTCTGTGTGGTACTGTAACACAGCCGGTAAGTTTAGTCACGTTCTGTGTGGTACTATAACACAGCCAGTAAGTTTGGTCACATTCTGTGTGGTACTGTAACACAACCGGTAAGTTTAGTCACGTTCTGTGTGGTACTTTAACACAGCTGGTAAGTTTAGTCACGTTCTGTGTGGTACTGCAACACAGCCGATAAGTTTAGTCACATTCTGTGTGGTACTGTAACACAGCTGATAAGTTTAGTCACGTTCTGTGTGGTACTGTAATACAGCTGGTAAGTTTAGTCATGTTCTGTGTGGTACTGTAACACAGCTGGTAAGTTTAGTCAAGTTCTGTGTGGTACTGTAACACAAACAGCAAGTGTAGTTACGTTCTCAGTGAGCGGCAGACTGTCAATCCTCTTGGTCAGGTTCTGCAGCTGAGCATAGTACCAGTCTTTCTCCTTCTCCTCCTTCTCCAGCTCGGCCAACAGGAGAGACCTGTCAGGGAGCAGCAGCCAATCACAGAGCAGAACAGAGATGGACAGGAAAGAGAGGTTGGACATAATGGAACAACAGGAGAAAGAAAGTACCGACAGTACTCTCAGTAGTACTTACAGCTCTCTCAGTAGTACTAACAGTACTCTCAGTTGTACCAACAGTACTCTCAGTAGTACCAACAGTACTCTCAGCTGTACCAACAATACTCTCAGTTGTACCAACAATACTCTCAGCTGTACCAACAGTACTCTCAGTTGTACCAAGAGTACTCTCAGTTGTATCAACAGTGCTCTCAGTAGTACCAACAGTACTCTCAGTTGTACCAACAGTACTCTCAGTAGTACCAACAGTACTCTCAGCTGTACCAACCTTTCAGTTGTACTAACAGTACTCTCAGTAGTACCTACAGTACTATAAATAGTACCTAGAGCACTCTCAGTAGTACTAACAGTACTCTCAGTAGTACTGACAGTACTCTCAGTAGTACCTACAGTACTCTCAGCTGTACCAACAGTACTCTCAGTAGTACCAACAGTACTCTCAGCTGTACCAACAGTACTCTCAGTAGTACCTACAGCACTCTCAGTAGTACCTACAGTACTTTAAGTAGTACCTAGAGCACTCTCAGTAGTACTAACAGTACTCTCAGTACTCTCAATAGTACTGACAGTACTCTCAGTAGTACCAACAGTACTCTCAGTAGTACTAACAGTACTCTCAGTAGTACCTACAGTACTTTAAGTAGTACCGAGAGCACTCTCAGTAGTACTAACAGTACTCTCAGTAGTACCTACAGCACTTTCAGTAGAACCTACAGTACTCTCAGTAGTACCTACAGTACTTTAAGTAGTACCGAGAGCACTCTCAGTAGTACTAACAGTACTCTCAGTTGTACCAACAGTACTCTCAGTAGTACCAACAGTACTCTCAGTAGTACTAACAGTACTCTCAGTTGTACCAACAGTAGTCTCAGCTGTACCAACAGTACTGTCAGTAGTACTAACAGTACTTTCAGTTGTACTAACAGTACTCTCAGTTGTACCAACAATACTCTCAGTAGTATTAACAGTATTCTCAGTTATACCAACAGTACCCTCAGTAGTACCTAGAGCACTCTCAGTAGTACTAACAGTACTCTCAGTAGTACCTACAGTACTCTCAGTAGTACTAACAGTACTCTCAGTAGTACCTACAGCACTTTCAGTAGAACCTACAGTACTCTCAGTAGTACCCACAGTACTTTAAGTAGTACCGAGAGCACTCTCAGTAGTACTAACAGTACTCTCAGTAGTACCTACAGCACTCTCAGTAGTACCTACAGTACTTTAAGTAGTACCTAGAGCACTTTCAGTAGTACTAAAAGTAATCTCACTTGTACCAACAGTACTCTCAGTTGTACTAACAGTACTCTCAGTTGTACTGACAGTACTCTCAGCTGTACCAACAGTACTCTCAGTTGTACCAAGAGTACTCTCAGTTGTATCAACAGTGCTCTCAGTAGTACCAACAGTACTCTCAGTTGTACCAACAGTACTCTCAGCTGTACCAACCTTTCAGTTGTACTAACAGTACTCTCAGTAGTACCTACAGTACTATAAATAGTACCTAGAGCACTCTCAGTAGTACTAACAGTACTCTCAGTAGTACTGACAGTACTCTCAGTAGTACCTACAGTACTCTCAGCTGTACCAACAGTACTCTCAGTAGTACCAACAGTACTCTCAGCTGTACCAACAGTACTCTCAGTAGTACCTACAGCACTCTCAGTAGTACCTACAGTACTTTAAGTAGTACCTAGAGCACTCTCAGTAGTACTAACAGTACTCTCAGTACTCTCAATAGTACTGACAGTACTCTCAGTAGTACCAACAGTACTCTCAGTAGTACTAACAGTACTCTCAGTAGTACCTACAGTACTTTAAGTAGTACCGAGAGCACTCTCAGTAGTACTAACAGTACTCTCAGTAGTACCTACAGCACTTTCAGTAGAACCTACAGTACTCTCAGTAGTACCTACAGTACTTAAAGTAGTACCTAGAGCACTCTCAGTAGTACTAACAGTACTCTCAGTAGTACCTAGAGCACTCTCAGTAGTACTAACAGTGCTCTCAGTAGTACCAACAGTACTCTCAGTAGTACCAACAGTACTCTCAGTTGTACCGACAGTACTATCAGTAGTACCAACAGTACTCTCAGTTGTACCAACAGTAGTCTCAGCTGTACCAACAGTACTATCAGTAGTACTAACAGTACTTTCAGTTGTACCAACAGTACTCTCAGTTGTACCAACAATACTCTCAGTAGTATTAACAGTATTCTCAGTTGTACCAAGAGTACCCTCAGTAGTACCTAGAGCACTCTCAGTAGTACTAACAGTACTCTCAGTAGTACCTACAGTACTCTCAGTAGTACTAACAGTACTCTCAGTAGTACCTACAGTACTTTAAGTAGTACCGAGAGCACTCTCAGTAGTACTAACAGTACTCTCAGTAGTACCTACAGTACTTTAAGTAGTACCAAGAGCAATCTCAGTAGTACTAACAGTACTCTCAGTAGTACCTACAGCACTCTCAGTAGTACCTACAGTACTTTAAGTAGTACCTAGAGCACTTTCAGTAGTACCAACAGTACTCTCAGTTGTACCAACAGTACTCTCAGTAGTACCTACAGCACTCTCAGTAGTACCTACAGTACTTTAAGTAGTACCTAGAGCACTTTCAGTAGTACCAACAGTACTCTCAGTTGTACCAACAGTACTCTCAGCTGTACCAACAGTACTCTCAGTTGCACCAACAGTACTCTCAGCTGTACCAACAGTACTCTCAGTAGTACTAACAGTACTTTCAGTTGTACTAACAGTACTCTCAGTTGTACCTACAGCACTCTCAGTAGTACTAACAGTACTCTCAGTAGTACCTACAGTATTTTAAGTAGTACCTAGAGCACTCTCAGCAGTACTAACAGTACTCTCAGTAGTACCTACAGCACTCTCAGTAGTACCTACAGTACTTTAAGTAGTACCTAGAGCACTCTCAACAGTACTAACAGTACTCTCAGTAGTACCTACAGCGCTCTCAGTAGTACCTACAGTACTTTAAGTAGTACCTAGAGCACTCTCAGTAGTACTAACAGTACTCTCAGTAGTACTAACAGTACTCTCAGATGTACCAACAGTACTCTCAGTAGTACCTACAGTACTCTCGGTAGTACCAACAGTACTCTCAGTCGTACTAACAGTACTCTGAGTTGTACCAACAGTACTCTCAGTAGTACTAACAGTACTCTCAGCTGTACCAACAGTACTCTCAGTAGTACCTAGGATAGTGAAAGTAGTACTAACAGTACTCTCAGTAGTACCTACAGTACTCTCAGTAGTACTAACAGTACTCTCAGTAGTATTAACAGTACTCTCAGTAGTACCTCTCCTTCTCCAGCTCTTCCAGGCAGCGGTCATGGCTGTCTCTGCCTGCAGTCGGCAGCCCTCTTCTGGGCAAGCCGGTGGTGGTCGGGGGTCCTGGAGCTATGGAGCCTCCTGCTGCTCCTCCAGGAGCTCCTGAACCAGAAGAGGCCGAGCTGGAGGAGGATGAGGGGGGCAGAGGAGGCCTCGATCTGGGTTTAAACCCTGCAGAGTCCAGGCTCATCTCTGGAGGAGGAGACACACTCAGTGTTACAAGTTTATTTCCTCTGTTGGTTTTTAATGAAACACAAGCAACACAGTAACTAATAAACAAATAAAAAAACTTCTGTGTTGTGCTGCTTCTCCTGCGGTTGTTGTTAAGTAATAAATAGTGCTGCACGATTAATCTAATCGCAGTCGCAATCGCGATGTCAGGCTGTGCGATTACATAGCCGCATTAAAGGCTGCGATTTGCGATTTAATGTAGGCTAAATAAATGTTAACATGTGTGCCTGTGAACGTGACTGCCTCTCCTGTAGTGTGTGGAGTTTGTTGACATCACGCCCACAAGCTATCCTGGTGCGTGCAGCCGGCGTGCAGCAGTGACCAACACAGACGCTGAAGAAGAGCATGAGCTCGACCATGAACAGGCTGAGTTGGTGGCGAAAAAAACGTTTGTTACATGGCGATACTTTGGATTCAGGTACGACGACGTTGGACAGACTTTTAAACTTTTACACAGCACGTCTTTCTGTCCAACGTCGCCGTACCTGAAAGACGTGCTGTGTAAAGTTTAAAAGTTAAAGTCGCCACGTCCCGCGGCAACACGACCAATCTATATCAGCACTTGAGACAGCACAGGGAAAAGTAGGAAGAGTGCATGTGAGAGAAAGCCGAGCCGTGTAACGTTAAAGACAATGAGATAACTGAAAGCCGCCAGAGCCTCATAAAACAACATCCAAGCACAGTTACGCAAACATTTGTAAGTGTCACAGGGAAATCACGGACTCCATAACAAATGAAAAATTGAGCAACTCTGCTCGGTTTCAGCCCACTTAACATGCTGCTGTGTTGTGCTATGGCGCTGGAATTTGTCATTTACGTGACAACGCCTGAACGCAACACAGGCTCGCTCTGCTGTGTGTACAGTGTCGTGCTGCGCTGCTGTGTGAGCAGCGTGTTTGACTGTGCTCAGTCTGTTGATGGTCATTGACACACTGTCTGTCCATAACAATAACTCTGTCAGGTCAGTGCCCCCTGATATAATGTAGGGAAACACTGAGTCAAGCAACAAGACTCATGATACCATTTATTACATTTTATTGTAATTATATTGTAATCGCAATCGCAAATCGCAATATTGTCCACCATAATCACAATCGTACATTTTTACCAAATCATGCAGCACTAGTAATGAACAAAAAAGTTTGTTTTGTTTTTTTGGGGGAATAGGCAGCGACACTTACGTTACTGTGATTTAAAGAACCCTGATGTGTGTGTTCTCTGTGTGCGTTTGTTTTGTTCACCTTTCAGTCTCTCGATGAGCTCAAGCTGAGAGCCAGATGCCTCTCCAGACTCTTCTTCTATGGTACCCTGTAGCTGCTTCAGCACTTCCTGTTTCACATGAGTGGAAACAATAAAATGAACACATGATTAAATGAACACATGACTGATCACAGTGATTCTTACTCTGTCTCGCCCAGTTTGACTCACCACAATGAAACGACAGCGATCGTACAGCGACATGATGCAAACTAACAACACTCACACCGTCCATGTGTGTTTTCTGCTCATCCACAGTAAACAGGAAACAGGAAGTGTGTGTGTGTGTGTGTGTGTTAGCACGGGAAGGACAGGACAATAAAAAAACTAACTACAGGTACAAGAATGGACGACAAAAACATGAGGACACAGAAACAGAAATAAAAGATACAAAAGATCAGCCGTGAAAAAAAAAACAGGACGAAGGAAACAGGACGAAGGACACAGATCGAAGGACACAGGATGAAGGAAACAGGAGAAAGGAAACAGGATGAAGGACAGAGGACGAAGGTACTGTGTGTAGTGTGTCAGTGGTACTGTGTGTAATGTGTCAGTGGTACTGTGTGTAGTGTGTCAGTGGGACTGTGTGTAGTGTGTCAGTGCTACTGTGTGTAGTGTGTCAGTGGGACTGTGTGTCGTGTGTCAGTGCTACTGTCAATCAATCAATCAATCAATTTTATTTATAAAGCCCAATATCACAAATCACAATTTGCCTCACAGGGCTTTACAGCATACGACATCCCTCTGTCCTTATGACCCTCACAGCTGATCAGGAAAAACTCCCCAAAAAAAAACCTTTAACGGGGGAAAAAAACAGTAGAAACCTCAGGAAGAGCAACTGAGGAGGGATCCCTCTTCCAGGACGGACAGACGTGCAATAGATGTCGTACAGAACAGATCAGCATAATAAATTAACAGTAATCCGCATGACACAATGAGACAGAGAGAGAGAGACAGAGAGAGGGAGAGAGAGAGAGATGCAGGTAATGACAGTAGGTTACAACAACATTATTGAAAGTAATAATATTATAGTTATAGTTCTGGCTACTGTGGTACAATATGTTGAAAGTATGTATGTCAGTGTGTGTGTAGTGTGTCAGTGGGACTGTGTGGAGTGTGTCAGTGGGACTGTGTGTAGTGTGTATGTGGGACTGTGTGTAGTGTGTTAGTGCTACTGTGTGTAGTGTGTCAGTGGGACTGTGTGTAGTGTGTCAGTGGGACTGTGTGTAGTTTGTCAGTGGGACTGTGTGTAGTGTGTCAGTGCTACTGTGTGTAGTATATCAATAGGACTGTGTGTAGTGTGTCAGTGGGACTGTGTGTAGTGTGTCAGTGCTACTGTGTAGTGTGTCAGTGGGACTGTATGTAGTGTGTCAGTGGGACTGTATGTAGTTTGTCAGTGCTACTGTGTGTAGTTTGTCATGGGACTGTGTGTAGTGTGTCAGTGGTACTGTGTGTAGTGTGTCAGTGCTACTGTGTGTAGTATATCAACAGGACTGTGTATAGTGTGTCAGTGGGACTGTGTGTAGTGTGTCAGTGCTACTGTGTGTAGTGTGTCAGTGGAAGTGTATGTAGTTTGTCAGTGCTACTGTGTGTAGTGTGTCAGTGGGACTGTGTGTAGTGTGTCAGTGGGACTGTGTGTAGTTTGTCAGTGGGACTGTGTGTAGTGTGTCAGTGCTACTGTGTGTAGTATATCAATAGGACTGTGTGTAGTGTGTCAGTGGGACTGTGTGTAGTGTGTCAGTGCTACTGTGTGTAGTGGGTCAGTGGGACTGTATGTAGTTTGTCAGTGCTACTGTGTGTAGTTTGTCATGGGACTGTGTGTAGTGTGTCAGTGGTACTGTGTGTAGTGTGTCAGTGCTACTGTGTGTAGTATATCAACAGGACTGTGTATAGTGTGTCAGTGGGACTGTGTGTGTAGTGTGTCAGTGCTACTGTGTGTAGTGTGTCAGTGGGACTGTGTGTAGTGTGTCAGTGGGACTGTATGTAGTTTGTCAGTGCTACTGTGTGTAGTTTGTCAGTGCTACTGTGTGTAGTGTGTCAGTGCTACTGTGTGTAGTGTGTTAGTGCTACTGTGTGTAGTGTGTCAGTGCTACTGTGTGTAGTGTGTCAGTGCTACTGTGTGTAGTGTGTTAGTGCTACTGTGTGTAGTTTGTCAGTGCTACTGTGTGTAGTGTGTTAGTGCTACTGTGTGTAGTTTATCAGTGCTACTGTGTGTAGTGTGTTAGTGCTACTTTGTGTAGTGTGTCAGTGCTACTGTGTGTAGTGTGTCAGTGCTACTGTGTGTAGTTTGTCAGTGCTACTGTGTGTAGTGTGTCAGTGCTACTGTGTGTAGTGTGTTAGTGCTACTGTGTGTAGTGTGTCAGTGGGACTGTGTGTAGTGTGTTAGTGCTACTGTGTGTAGTGTGTCAGTGGGACTGTGTGTAGTGTTTCAGTGGGACTGTGTGTAGTGTGTTAGTGCTACTGTGTGTAGTGTGTCAGTGGGACTGTGTGTAGTGTGTCAGTGGGACTGTGTGTAGTGTCAGTCGGACTGTGTGTAGTGTGTCAGTGGGACTGTGTGTAGTGTGTTAGTGCTACTGTGTGTAGTGTGTCAGTGCTACTGTGTGTAGTGTGTCAGTGCTACTGTGTGTAGTGTGTCAGTGGGACTGTGTGTAGTGTGTCAGTGGGACTGTGTGTAGTGTGTCAGTGGGACTGTGTGTAGTGTGTCAGTGGGACTGTGTGTAGTGTGTCAGTGCTACTGTGTGTAGTGTGTCAGTGGGACTGTGTGTAGTGTGTCAGTGCTACTGTGTGTAGTATATCAATAGGACTGTGTGTCGTGTGTCAGTGGGACTGTGTGTAGTGTGTCAGTGCTACTGTGTGTCGTGTGTCAGTGGGACTGTGTGTAGTGTGTCAGTGGGACTGTGTGTAGTTTGTCAGTGGGACTGTGTGTAGTTTGTCAGTGGGACTGTGTGAAGTGTGTTAGTGGGACTGTGTGTAGTTTGTCAGTGGGACTGTGTGAAGTGTGTCAGTGGGACTGTGTGTAGTGTGTTAGTGGGACTGTGTGTAGTTTGTCAGTGGGACTGTGTGAAGTGTGTCAGTGGGACTGTGTGTAGTGTGTCAGTGGGACTGTGTGTAGTGTGTCAGTGGGACTGTGTGTAGTGTGTCAGTGCTACTGTGTGTAGTTTGTCAGTGGGACTGTGTGTAGTGTGTTAGTGGGACTGTGTGAAGTGTGTCAGTGGGACTGTGTGTAGTGTGTCAGTGCTACTGTGTGTAGTTTGTCAGTGGGACTGTGTGTAGTGTGTTAGTGGGACTGTGTGAAGTGTGTCAGTGGGACTGTGTATAGTTTGTCAGTGGGACTGTGTGTAGTTTGTCAGTGGGACTGTGTGTAGTTTGTCAGTGGGACTGTGTGTAGTTTGTCAGTGGGACTGTGTGTAGTGTGTCAGTGGGACTGTGTGTAGTGTGTCAGTGCTACTGTGTGTAGTGTGTTAGTGCTACTGTGTGTAGTGTGTCAGTGGGACTGTGTGTAGTGTGTCAGTGGGACTGTGTGTAGTGTGTCAATGGGACTGTGTGTAGTGTGTCAATGGGATGTGTGAAGTGTGTCAGTGGGACTGTGTGAAGTGTGTCAGTGCTACTGTGTGTAGTGTGTCAATAGGACTGTGTGTAGTGTGTCAGTGGGACTGTGTGTAGTGTGTCAGTGCTACTGTGTGTAGTGTGTCAGTGGGACTGTGTGTAGTGTGTCAGTGGGACATGTACAGACCTTCATGTTAGAGGCCTCAGTCTCCAGTTTGGTCAGGTGGTTGGAGTTGTCCTGCAACTCCTGTCTCAGGTTGGAGTTCTCCATCTTTAACACCTCCACCTGCCTCAACAGCTGGTCGTACGACGCTGCCGCCATATTGGAGGACCCACGTCTGACCTGCACCACACAAACAAACCAGGAACCATCACTCTGTAGTACTGGAAAACCTCGGTCATGTGACCATACTGTGGCGATGAGGTCATCCCTGACGGGTGAAGTTTGAAATTTTCTAAACATCAGATATGAAATAAAACCAGCTGTGTTTCTTTATATCTGAACTAGGCTTGTGCTGGTTTGAAAATTTTCCAACCGGTTTGATTTAAAGCCAAATATCTAACCGAACCGATATATCGAATTACATACCTAATTTTACCACTGGGGGTCGCATTTGAGCTATTTTTCCCAATAAAAGCCCATTATAGGTGTAATGCATTTCCAATCCACTAGGCGGCGATAATGCTGTATTAACTGCCAATACGCACAAGGTTACACAAGAAGAAGAAGACGCAGAAGGACACCTAAGGCTATTCAAGAGAAGGCTGAGACACGAGGTCAAACATGGGGGGATTGCACATGCGCAGTAAAATCTGGTCTGCACTTCCTCAAAGGCTCAGTAGATGGCGTGAGACCGCGAAATAAGGGAAATGTGCATGCATGTCATTTTCACAGCTTATTACTGGACTGTCACTGGTGGCCTGCGTTGTGGGTGAGAATGACAGAGATGCAATTCCGACAACTTCAGGCAGCCACCGTCCAAAAGTCCAAGCAGACCACACCAAGTGCACTCCTTGATCGCCTGAGAGGATCCTGCGCTTTTTATCTAGCGCCCCTGCTGTCACCCTCCAGCATCGCAGCTCAAGTTACACTGCGCATGTGCAATCCCCCCATGTTTGACCCTGTGTCTCAGCCTTCTCTTGAATAGCCTTGAGGACACCACGTTCCTGTAGCAGTTCCAGCCGCCCAAATAGTACCAGGAACTTCTTCAGTGGAAACGGGTTACTAGGGCAACAAACTGAATGACTGCTGACTCCCTAGTACTTTTCCCCGCCCCCAATGAAATTTGATCTCTCGCAGCAGCAGCAGACAGCTGAGCGGAGCGGAGCTGCGGACTCCCTCTGCAGCCTCTGAGACAAACTAAACAAAACACTTGTAGGCTCCTCCACTTCATTTATAAACAAACATAAACCTTATTAAGTTGTCATAATGCATGTTATAATGCAAGATAAGTTGAATATTGTCCCTTGACATGCCGCCGATATGAAAAGCTTTTTTTCCCCTCTGGTTTATCCGGTTGACGTGAATTAAACCAGGTGGAGCTCTTAAACCGGACCGAACCGGTTAAACCGGAAATCGGCACAAGCCTACTCTGAACATCCTGACTCCAGGTAAGGTGAACCTCTGAGCAGAGAACCAAGGCAACTGTCGACCATTCCCTGAAAATGTTGGTACAGACTGCAGTGTTTCCCATACATTGACGAGACTATGGGGGCCCGCCATAGTCTCCAAGAATCGGCCAGATATAAAATGCCTCTGGTAAATGGACGTCTCTCTGTAGCTCACCGGCTAGAACACCTACTGAGAATTCTTTGGCTCCCCAAAAACATCAGCAGAGCATTCAGTGGCTGTATTTAAGACAACTCTGAGCCTGCACGGCAACACACAACACCACTTAAGTAAGCTCTGAAAACTTATTCTTTCTCATTTGGCTCATGGTAGTTACGTTCCATTCCAGGTCAAAACTGATCTCCACAACAGGCTGCAGGGAGAGCACCTAGCTGCCTGCCGGATGTCCACTGGATCCATCGCGTGGACTCGCTCCATCCTGTGCCGAGCAAATGTCCACTGGAACTATAGCGACGAGCACGTGAGCAGCTGGAATTTGCGGATTGCGAGATCATAATGTCACGCAATAATCTGCGGAAATCTCCTGTCAGCCACTCTTCGTGTGTGACTTCAGGCCTGGGGCCACCCACTTTGACGTCATGTTGATGTAGCAATGCGAAATACGATCCGGAGTTTTCACGGATGTTTTATTTTGAAAATTAACAGGATACTCTCGTCTTCTCTTCGCCTAACTTCCTGTTTGACTCGGAGCGGAGCACCAAGACGCTTCTAGGACACGGCTAGGACATGCCGCGGCGCTTCTGGTGGCGCAGCTTACATTGACTTGAATGGCCGCGATTAGCTCTGGCACCCATAGCTGTATTTTGAGTGTAACCTTTCACCATAACATACTACTAGTGTGTTTATCAGTAAAAATACAACATTTCTCACACATAAAAAGCACAAAGATGTTGAAATCTAGGCATATTCTGCCACCATAACTTGGCTCTCAGAATTCACCAGATTGATGCCTTTAAATACTACATTTTCTCCCAGGAGAGCATGCCCTCAGACCCCCCTAGAGGATTCGGACACTACAACAACACAACACTACACTACAACAACACTAGAATAACACAATACTACACTACAACAACACTACAACACTCGATACAACACCACAATACTACACTACAACAACACTACAACACAATACTATACTACAACAACACTAGAACAACACAATACTACACTACAACAACAACACTACAACACTTGATACAACAACACAATACTACACTACAACAACAATAATACACTACAACACAATACTACACTACAACACTACAACAACACAATACTACACTACAACAACACTACAACACAATACTACACTACAACAACACTACAACACAATACTACACTACAACAACAACAACACTACAACAACACAATACTACACTACAACAACACTACAACACAATACTACACTACAACAACACCACAACACAATACTACACTACAACAACACTACAACACAATACTACACTACAACAACACCACAACACAATACTACACTACAACAACACAATATTACCCTACAACAACAATACAATACTACACTACAACAACACAATACTACACTACAACACAACAATACACTACAACAACACTACAACACAATACTACACTACAACAACACAATATTACACGACAACACCACAACACAATACTACACTACAACAACACAATACTACACTACAACAATGCTACACTACACTATTATAACAACAACAACACTACAACACTGCAACAACATTACACCACAACACTAAAACAAAACTACACTACAAGAACACTACAACAACACCACAACACTAAAACAACACCACAACACCACAATACTACAACAACACTACAGCACAAAACTACAATGCTACACTACAACACTACGGTATACTACAACAGTACAGTGCAATACTACACTACAACGCTATGCTTCAACAACGCTACACTTCAATGCCACACTACAACTAGGGCTGCTCAATTATGGAAAAAATCATAATCACGATTATTTTGTTCAAAATTGAAATCATGACTATGCAACATACTTGATGACTTATATTGTTTACATGGGCATGTCATTTCTGTCTCTAAACGGTCGTGTTTTTACAGTTCTCCTCTGCTCTCTGTATCGCGCACAGAGTTGGGCCCCATTGCGCACAAACACACACACAGACACGTGTGCGCACACACGTACACACACGTGCACGCACATGCACACACACACAAACACACACACAGACCAACCTCTCTTGCTCTCCCTCTGCCATTTTCTTCCGCAATCACCTGCCCCTCGCATTAGGGATGCACCGAATATATTCGGCCGAATATTGCAAAAAAAACACACATTCGGTATTCGGTGGAATAAGTTAAAAGCAAGGCCGAATAATAGCAGCGCGGATTTGATAACGCAATCAAACAGCGTGCCATGACAGGCGGATTAAAATGTCGGCAGTGTGGCGATCCATCCATCACCGCACTCGCATTTGCGACTAAAAATAGTTTTGAGCGAGCAAAATAGGCTTAAATCATTCAGCACGCTGTGCGAGCAGTCTACAGATTTCAACCACCAGCAGAAACGAAAGGCGAATCCCATCGGTTGTGGGTTGAACGGGGGTCACAGACACAGACAGTAATGTATTCCTGTCAAATACGGCGGCCATTGACTTGACATTGGAGAAGTCGGCTCCAATAATATCCTCTTCTTGGTGTCATGACTGCCCAGAAGTACCTGAACAGCCGAGCCAGCCTAACACAGGTATGTGACGTGTCAGAGGAGAAACGAGCCATTCACGGCCCACAAACCTCACCACACTTTAGGGACTGTTCTTTATTTGTCAGGGGAGGAGGGTGGCTGGTTGACTTTTATTTTATTTATTTATTTTATTTTGATCCCCCCCATGTTAATCACTTATTGATGCTGTTTTTTATGTATGAATAAGTCAATAAGTAATTTATTCCATTGAAATATCATTGATATATTATAGAAAAGTGATTTATCTTTTTATAAATGACAAAAGGCACATCTGCCTCATTTTCGCTGTGGTATCGTAATACTACTTAGAACCATGATATTTTCATTGGTACCGTACTGTGGGTCCCAATTTTGGTACAGTGACAACACTAATCTGGAGGGGGTTCATCTGCAAAAACTAATGAAAAACTAAACAACGATATTTGGTATTCGGTACTCGGTATTCGGCCAAGCGTTTAATAATATTCGGCTTCGGCCACAAATTTTCATTTTGGTGCATCTCTATTATTCATAGTTCAACTACTTGAATGGCTCATGGAGTGAATAGAGGAGAGGGGAGGGGGCAGCATTGCGCATGCTACAACACTACACTACAAGGCTACGATACACTACAACACTACACTACAACAGCACACTACAAGGCTACGATACACTACAGCAGTACACTTCAACAGTACGCTACAAGGCTACGATATACTACAACAGTACACTACAAGGCTACGATACACTACAACAGCACACTACAAGGCTACGATACACTACAACAGTACACTTCAACAGTACGCTACAAGGCTACGATATACTACAACAATACACTACAAGGCTACAATACACTACAACACTACACTACAAGGCTACGATACACTACACCAGTACACTATAACACTACACTACAAGGCTATGATACACTACACCAGTATACTACAAGGCTACGATACACTACAACAGTACAGTACAACAGTACACTACAAGGCTACGATACACTACAACACAACACTACAAGGCTACGATACACAACAGTACACTTCAACACTACACTACAAGGCTGCAATACATTACAACACAACACTACAAGGCTACGATACACTACAACACTACACTACAAGGCTACGATACACTACACCAGTACACTACAAGGCTACAATACACTACAACAGTACACTACAAGGCTATGATACACTACAACAGTACACTACAACACTACACTACAAGGCTACAATACACTACACCAGTACACTACAAGGTTACGATACACTACAACAGTACACTACAACACTACACTACAAGGCTACAATACACTACACCAGTACACTACAAGGCTACGATACACTACAACAGTACACTACAACACTACAATACACTACAACAGTACACTTCAACCGTACACTACAAGGCTACGATACACTACAACAGTACACTACAACACTACAATACACTACAACAGTACACTTCAACAGTACACTACAAGGCTACAATACACTACACCAGTACACTACAAGGCTACGATACACTACAACAGTACACTACAAGGCTACGATACACTACACCAGTACACTACAAGGCTATGATACACTACAACAGTACACTACAACACTACAATAAACTACAACAGTACACTTCAACAGTACACTACAAGGCTACGATATACTACACCAGTACACTACAAGGCTACGATACACTACAACGCTACGATACACTACAACAGTACACTTCAACAGTACACTACAAGGCTACGATACACTACAACAGTACACTAAAAGGCTACGATACACTACACCAGTACACTACAAGACTACGATACACTACAACAGTACACTACAACGCTACGATACACTACAACAGTACACTTCAACAGTACACTACAAGGCTACGATATACTACAACAGTACACTACAACACTACACTACAAGGCTACGATACGCTACACCAGTACACTACAAGGCTATGATACACTACAACAGTACACTACAACACTACACTACAAGGCTGCACTACACTTCAACACTACACTACAACGCTACGATACACTACAACAGTACACTACAACACTTTACTACAACGATGTTTCATTACACTAACACTACACTACAACAATACTACAATACAAGAGCTGCTGACAACATGTGGTATATGTCACACTAGAGGCCGACGCTGTTGTGTTACATGTCACGCCTCTTGATTCTGTGATGTCATCATGCTGTCTAATATCAAACACTGGAGCCACAAGATGCTGCCGTCATTTGGTTCCGTGAGAACATATAAAGGCAGTACATCTTTGTGGCTCTGAAGTGCCATCTCTGGAAAAGGCTTCAGACTTACCCCGGGTCTGCAGCTGCCTGAGACCTGGGTCTGCAGCATTGTAAGAGTCACCCTGGGTCTAAAGCTGACTCAGACTCACCCTGGGTCTAAAGCTGACTCAGATTCACTCAGACTCACCCTGAGTCTAAAGCTGACTCAGACTCACCCTGGGTGTAAAGCTGAATCAGACTCACCCTGAGTCTAAAGCTGACTCAGATTCACCCTGGGTGTAAAGCTGACTCAGATTCACTCAGACTCACCCTGAGTCTAAAGCTGACTCAGACTCACCCTGAGTCTAAAGCTGACTCAGACTCACCCTGGGTCTAAAGCTGACTCAGATTCACTCAGACTCACCCTGAGTCTAAAGCTGACTCAGACTCACCCTGAGTCTAAAGCTGACTCAGACTCACCCTGGGTCTAAAGCTGACTCAGATTCACTCAGACTCACCCTGGGTCTAAAGCTGACTCAGACTCACCCTGAGTCTAAAGCTGACTCAGATTCACTCAGATTCACCCTGGGTCTAAAGCTGACTCAGACTCACCCTGAGTCTAAAGCTGACTCAGACTCACCCTGAGTCTAAAGCTGACTCAGACTCACCCTGGGTCTAAAGCTGACTCAGATTCACTCAGACTCACCCTGAGTCTAAAGCTGACTCAGACTCACCCTGAGTCTAAAGCTGACTCAGACTCACCCTGAGTCTAAAGCTGACTCAGACTCACCCTGGGTCTAAAGCTGACTCAGATTCACTCAGACTCACCCTGGGTCTAAAGCTGACTCAGACTCACCCTGAGTCTAAAGCTGACTCAGATTCACTCAGATTCACCCTGGGTCTAAAGCTGACTCAGACTCACCCTGAGTCTAAAGCTGACTCAGACTCACCCTGAGTCTAAAGCTGACTCAGATTCACCCTGGGTCTAAAGCTGACTCAGACTCACCCTGAGTCTAAAGCTGACTCAGATTCACCCTGGGTCTAAAGCTGACTCAGACTCACCCTGAGTCTAAAGCTGACTCAGATTCACCCTGGGTCTAAAGCTGACTCAGACTCACCCTGAGTCTAAAGCTGACTCAGACTCACCCTGAGTCTAAAGCTGACTCAGAGTCACCCTGAGTCTAAAGCTGACTCAGAGTCACCCTGAGTCTAAAGCTGACTCAGACTCACCCTGAGTCTAAAGCTGACTCAGATTCACTCAGATTCACCCTGAGTCTAAAGCTGACTCAGACTCACCCTGAGTCTAAAGCTGACTCAGACTCACCCTGAGTCTAAAGCTGACTCAGATTCACCCTGAGTCTAAAGCTGACTCAGACTCACCCTGAGTCTAAAGCTGACTCAGATTCACCCTGGGTCTAAAGCTGACTCAGACTCACCCTGAGTCTAAAGCTGACTCAGACTCACCCTGAGTCTAAAGCTGACTCAGACTCACCCTGGGTCTAAAGCTGACTCAGACTCACCCTGGGTCTAAAGCTGACTCAGATTCACCCTGGGTCTAAAGCTGACTCAGAGTCACCCTGGGTCTCAAGCTGACTCAGACTCACCCTGAGTCTAAAGATGACTCAGACTCACCCTGGGTCTAAAGCTGCCACAGACTCACCCTGGGTCTGCAGCTGCCTGCACCAGAGAGCTGTTTAAAGAGGGGAGTGCTCACTCTGCAGTGTATTTCTGGGGACTGAAACATCCCCACATGTGGCTGCACACAGCTGACCCAGCAGACTGCTGGACTGGAACGAAGTCCCTGGACTGCGGGGTCTCCGACTGATGAAGTGAGTTGTTAAATTTCAGAGTGCAGCTCTATAATGGTGCTAACGAGGCAGCAACATGTTGCTTGGTTCATATTGCTCCTGATAGGACGAGAAGGAGCATGCTGTTGCTGTGGCCCGTCCAACCTGGTCTCTGTATTTTACGTCCTTGTGATGCATCACGTCATCATGGCGCTTTCAGACGCTCTGCAAGCCACTTCCTGCAGGCTCTGAAGGACCGCCACTACTGTGACGGCCCACCAAAATTTCTGACGTGAGGAATCTGTCCTCTCGCTCTGTCCTGAACACCGCACAGCAAACTACACCTAACAAAGCAGAAATTCGGTCGGACTCTAAAATCAGTTGTGTGGTTAAAAAATATATATATCAGAAACAGGCTGAAATGATAATGTTTATTAACAGATCAATAATCGATCAGCCCGCTGTGACTCATTTAACACAGTGAGGAGACAGCCTCTGCCCTGCTCACCGTCCTCTGCCTCCATCCTCCATCACCGCACCGCCATTTTCTCTCCCCCCATCATCCCTGACGCCCCCCCCCCCAAAACCACCACCCATCCTCCCTTACCCCCCCGCCCCCCCATCTCTGGAAACACACTAAATAGATCAGATCCACCACAGAAGAAGAAAACACACCCAAGAACAGACAATGGAAAAAGAAAAGATCAACCTCCCGCTCATCCTCCATCCTCCCTCCGTCCTCCACCCGTCCTCTCCCTCTCCGCCTACCTCCCCCTCCCCCATCTCAATAATCCGTGGACATGAAATAAAGCCAGGAGGAGAGGAGGACGGATGAATAGAGGATGAACAGATTGTGGATAAAGAAAGAGAAAATGGCAGCTCACCCCATTGCCGTCGCCTCCATCACCCTCCCTGTCTCTGCCTCTCTGTCTGACAGAGGGCAGTCAGCTGGGCCCGCCAGCAGCCAATCAGGAGGAAGGGAGGGGGAGGGGGCCACTCTCCCTCTGCCTCCTCCTCCCAGCATGCTTTGCAGCAGCTGCTGCAGGCAGAATGGGTTACTGAAGACACACACGCGCGCACTCTCACTCACTCACTCACTCTCACACACACTCACACACACACACTCACACACACACACACACACACACACACACACACCAGGGCTTGAAGCTAACTTTTTTCCCAAGGAGCACATGTGCTCCTAAGTTGAAAAAATAAGGAGCGCACAAAGAACTTTAGGGGCACAATGTAAATTGATCAAATGTGTTTTCCATAATAAACGTGATGCAAATAGACATTTACAAGCAAAATTATTTAATGAATTTGTATACAAAATGTACAGAAAGGTAAAATCATCAAGTTTTGAAAAAGTATTGCAATTTAATTTTGTTTTTAATGTTATTATCTTATATATATTATCTTTGCAATATGATTATTTTATATAACGTTATTACTATCCTAAAACATTCTCCAGGTCCTCTGAAACTCTGCAGGACTTATTTCCACCCTACCCAGCAGTGGTACCATGGCGAACGGTCCCTAACTGCGGGGAGAACGGGGCAGGCTTCCCCGGAGGTCCGCCGCTTTTCCCGGTCCCTCTTCTCCGCCACACTTTGACTTATTTCCACGCTGTCGACAGTGGGACTTATATTCATTGTGCCGACAGTGGCTTGGAAACCGCCCATAACCGTGTAACACAGGGAAGAGGGAAGGGGGAAGGCGGCTGGAGTTCCTCCAACATTTGCAGTTAGATTATCATATTTTTTTTATTGACAAAAATATAGGCTGCTTCGGCTGATTTTTTTATGCGCGCATGTGCCCCTAAATATTTTTTACAATTTGCACACACCTATTTTTAGTCGCAAATGCGAGTGAAACGCTCGCACTGTCGAGCGTTGCACACACACGCACGCGTGCACACACACACACACACACACGTGAAAAAAAGGCAGTCATTTCTACGGTCTTTAAATATCGTTAATGTTACTGATGAGCGATTACAGCTCACCACCCCTTCGTTATACGCAGAGATGTACCGGTACCACTTTTTCCTTCCTGATACCGATTCCGATCCCTGAACCTTAGGTATCTGCCGATACCGAGCACCGATCCGATACCAGCGCGTAAAATAAAAATGGATGGGATATGAATTGTTGTATGTCTCAACTCCTAAAACTCTGTGTAAAATATTAAGAAATAAATACATAATAGTAGAATGAATATCATAAAACTTTTTTATTATTATTATTATTATCCAGTGTTGACACAGATCAAGACACAGGTTAAAGTGCAGCCACACAATTTGGTAAAAAAGACATTTTAAAGGCTACAGTAGAATGCTTTTTAAACTCTGCTCCGTTTCCGTTTCGTGTGCCTGCAGCGTGTGTATGCGTAATGACGTGAGGCATTACGTGGTATCGGACTGGTCATAGGCTGCACTCGCCGATAACCGATACCGCATTTTAGGCATTATCGGAGGCATTTCTGATACTGGTATCGGTATCGGTACGACTCTAGTTATACGTGTGTGTGTGTGTGTGTGTGTGTGTGCGCGCACACCCAACACGTGTGTGTGTGTGTGTGTGTGTGTGCATCAGGGGTGTAACACCACACATATTGGTATTCATCCATTTAACATTACAAACTGAACGACTGGTTTAACTGCCCTGTTACATTTGGGAAATAAATTCTGTAACTTAAACTGTGTTTAATAAAATGTTGTTAACGAGGCGTCCCCCGCGAAGCTAACAGCACATAGTCTGTGGAACCCTCTGAACCAGAGACCGAGAGCTGCTGTTTGTTAGCAGCTAAAAGAAGCTTACAGAAGCTAAAAGCAGCTAACAGAAGCTAACAGCTGACGGGCCGGTAACGACTGCGAGGTTCGTCAGCTGATGATCTGATGTTTATCTGTGACATTCAACAGAGGTGTTTATTCATGTGTTCATCACATTGAGATCAGAATGACATCAGTGGCATCAGAGAGCTGCAGGGACATAACAGACTGAGTGCCCACACACAGTGGGGGGTCAGAGGACGGGTCAGAGGATAAATAAATTTAATAACATCTAATTAAAAACTTAAAACAATTTACAGTAAAGAAAATTGATCTTCTGGCATCTCTACCACCACAAACCACCGTGTCACATCCAACCAAACTGTGAAGTCAGACGGATGATTGGGTCATGTGATTAACAGGTGATCTGATCCTGGAGAGAAGACCTAAGACTGCATGATCCAAAAATCTGTTTTTTTACCTTCCTAAAGGGTTAATGTGTCATCTGCTTCATCACCATGACAATGACCTGATCAGTTGAGTTTTATAAGGTTCTGTTCCTGACGTCCATCCTGGGGTCAGCCTCATGTTTTGGATCAAAGTGTCTCAGTCAAAGTAAAAAGTGTTCTCCATCATCACCATCACCATCATCATCATCATCATCATCATCTGACTGGTCACATGATCTCATTTTGTCTCACAACAAACCACATTAAAGACCTGAGGTGATCAGCTGACCCAGAGACCAGGACGGGCAACAGTCTGAGACAGAGGACATGTCCACAGGTCAGAGGTCAGACTGACTCCAGGTCAACAGTAACGTTACAACCCACCATACAACAACCGCACCACAGCAGAAGAACACACACACTGCTGTCAGCTGACAACTAAGCCTCAACCGCACCACAGGAGAAGAAAAAAATGACATCTGAAAGTCTCAGTTAAGGTGGAGGAAAGGACCCATCTTGCTGTACAGTCACAGTGTGACTGTGGTACTGTCACTGTACAATGGTACTACAGTACTACAGCAGTACTACAGCAGTACTGCCGTAGCAATGAACAGTAAAGGTACTACAGTTGTAATGTAGTTTACTATTGTACAGTCACAGTACGACTGTAGTACTGTATAGAAGAGATGTACTGTAAAAGTACTACAATAGTACGACGGCAGTACTGTATTAGTACTATAATACAGTAACAGTGCTACAGTAGTGTCAGTGTGAGTCCTCTGGGACAATAGCAGCAGCAGCTCTGTTAGCTATTAGCTGTTAGCTCAACATGACAGTCCGGCTAACACTGACCCGTTACTTTAACGTTATTTTCCCAGAATCCATCCAGAAATATCGGCTGTCTGTCGATTGATCAAACACCGGGTTATTCTTCTGGTCTCCGGTAAAGCCGGTAGCCGTCACCGGTCGGTCCGCAGACCCGTCCAAACACTGACATTCAACATAAACAAACTGTTAACACGGAGCTAAGCTAACAGCACGGCCGTTCTTACCTTCCAAAGTCCGTTCAGACGGCGGAGATTCAAGGGAACATTACCGGGAAACACACAGCTGGTAAATGGACCGTCAGGGGCGGCGGGGGCCGCTCATGTCTCCGGTCAGAGCGGGAAAAGTAGAGTTTAACAAAGTCAAGAGAAGTTTTAACTACTCGGCCTTTTTGTTCTGGAGAAACTGCTACTGCTGCGGTCCGCCATCTTGTGTCTGTCTGTGACAAGTACTCACTGAAGTACGAGTACTCACTGAAATACAAGTCGTCACTGAAGTACGAGTACTCATTGATGTACAAGTACTCACTGAAATACTTTTACTCACTGAAATACAAGTACTCACTAAAATACAAGTACTCACTGATGTACGAGTATTCACTTAATTACGAGTACTCACTGAAATACAAGTACTCACTGAAATACTAGTACTCACTGAAATACAAGTACTCACTAAAATACAAGTACTCACTGAAATACAAGTACTCACTGAAGTACAAGTATTCCCTGAAGTACAAGTACTCTCTGAAATACAAGTAGGCTACATGTGTGCACAGTATGAGCAGGTGAAATGTCTGTCTAGCTTACATATGAGGTGTCTCAAGGTTCCATTTAGGAACATACAATTGTACTGAATATAATAAAAGTAAAAAGTCACTTGACATGCTGCTGTTTTGTGCTATGACCTGTTTAAGTGCTGGAAGTTATTTACGTGACAACGCCTGAACGCAACACAAGCTCAGCATGAGTGCCGTGCTACGCTGCTCGGAGTGCAGCGTGTTTGTCTGTGCGTAACAGCAATCTGATGGTTATTTACACACTGTCCATAACAATAACTTTGTCAGCTGACAAACTGCACCGGGCTCGGGGTCAGGTTTGGTCAGGAAAATGCGGCCCGAGCCACTCTAGCGTGCTCACCTGTGTGTGTGGCGGAACTCCGCCGAGCACGATACAGAGAGCAGAGGAGAATTGTTAACGCGTGACCATGTAGAGACAGAAATGACACGATGACATAACACCATAAATAGTATGTTGTTATGTTATTATATGAAGCGTCCGTCGCGCAAAATAATATCAATGGGGGCTGTGGGCAGGACATTGTTACACAGCTGTGCCTGTGACTTCAGGCAGAGAGACCGCTGCATCAGAGCCGAAGGAGCACGTTTTAAAATACATTTATTTTATCAAGTAGTTATTAACTTTTACTATTTTTAGCAACTTGCCCGGTCGGGCAAGTGAGTTGTTAGTTTACATGCCCGACCTTGAGTTTTACTTGCCCCGGGCAATCGGGCAATCCTTATTGTTGAGCCCTGAATTCTGTTACTCATATCAGAGTATTAATCAGAGTAATATTGTTACTCATATCAGAGTATTAATCAGAGTAATATTGTTACTCATATCAGAGTATTAATCAGAGTAATATTGTTACTTATATCAGAGTATTAATCAGAGTAATATTGTTACTCAAATCAGAGTATTAATCAGAGTAATGGGTCAATGACATGACGCCTAAATTTTCTGTCCAACTGCATTTATTTCAGTTAAAAAAAGGTCTAAATGCATAAAAAGATAACATATATGTAGTACTTCTATATATGCATTCACTTTGAATTTTCAAAAAACATTACTTATCTGTAATTTATTCTTTTATTTAAAGTGTCAAAATATCATGTGGTGCAACTGTCCAGCCACGACTGCTGTTTCAAAAACATCTTTAAAATGACTCTAAATCTATTCAAATTTATTTTCTGCCCTATTTGGCATAATTCTTTAAGTGTTTTGTAGTCCTGTATAAAATTTCAAAGTATTTCTATTTCTATTTCCATCATAATATTCATGCAAACTTTGTCCGATGATGCCCATTTTATGAAATATCATGCGGTGCCAAATTACCACTTTGGGACTTTTATTTTTGAAATATGTTCAAGGACAGGAAGTTGCATCATACACAAGATGGTCAAGGACCCATGGGAGCAGCTAGCAGGTTTGTTACTGTGCATTCACACCAAAACATTCAAAATCGCCAGCAGTCGCTCAGGTCGCTGGCATTGCGCTGCCTGGCAGCTCTGGCAGGGCTTGCAGAAGGCTGCCAAGAGGCGGGGCTTTAAAGCTGTGCTGCAGAAGATCTCTTTCTTTCCTTCATTCACTGTCCCGCCTTGAGAATATTCACGGTCTGCAACTGGCTGCTGCTCGCTGCTGCTTCGGCGGCGCTGCTCATTCGCATAAAGTTCAGCTTCTCTCAACTTCAGCTTGACGCTCTGGTCACTGGCATCGCGCTGCTCGCAGTCGCTTGCTGCAGCCGGCGTGAGTGATGCTCTTCGTCGCGAGTGTTCATTGAAAATGAATGGCTGCTGGCTGCTTATGACGCTCATGAATCTTTTGGTGGGAACGCACAGTTACTCTCTCTCAACTTTGGAAAAAAGGACCCTTGTAACAGTTCGTATGTAGTTTCCATATTTGGACATCATGCGGTATGACCTTAAAAAAACAATGAATATTACGTTTTTTCTACAAATATTGATTTTGATTATAAATTTCACAGTAACCTTTTGTGGGTAGCTAGCTTGTTTTGTTTAGGTGGCTAATTCTTAGCCTCTTAACTTTGATTTAACTTGAAAATGTCATGTGGAGCGACCAAACATCATGTGGTGCGACCATTGCAGAGAGCTTTCCCTGATAGATGTATGTCCTAAATTGGCCATTTTTGTGCTTTTATATTCAATTGATAATTTCTATAAATAATATACTTTATTTTGGTGTCATTTGTAATTTTTTTTTTTTTTTTTTTTGCAAATTGAGTATTTTTTTCCTAGTATTTCAAAAACTTAATTTTAGCTTAATTTTTGTACAATACGAGAAAAAATAAAAAATAATAATTTAGAGCATGTAATCTAACTTTGGTAATTATACATTTATTACTAATTTATTACTTATTTATAACTTTTAATCTATTTTACCAGATGCCGCTGTCAAGCAAAGTCAAAACCGTATTAATTCTGACAGAGCAGAGTACCTTTCAAAGAGAAGAAAAAGGTATCTGACAAATGAAAACTATACATAAAGCAACATGAAGTGTAAATTGCCCGTGTGTGTTTAATTTCCTGAGAGGAATTCATTTTTTGTTAACATATTCATCTGCTGTCATCATTAGTCCAAAATAAAATTGACTCCAGCACCAAATGGCATGATGCTATCATGTTACTTCTTCAGCTACCAGAGAAGAAAACAACAGGGAAAGATTCTATATGTGAAGTCAAGTGAGCTGCCAGAGAGAGAGAGAGAGAGAAGAAGAAAAAGAGAGAGAAATGGAAGGCTGCATCCTGTACCACAGAGAAAGGAAAACGATGGCAAATGCTGTCTTAGACATCACACCACCATCTATGGAGGACATCCCAGCAGTTCTGGTTGATGTAAATGTAGCACAAGAGCAGCCACAAGAGTAGCCAGAAAATGCAGGTCAAGCTGTGGTAGACCCCATAGCTCTGAATGAGGATTTTAATCCAACAGTGTCCTCCACACCAGACAGAGATCAGAGAAGGAATACATCTTCAGCTGAGACACGTTGCAAAAAACTGCAGGAAGAGAAGTGTCAACTGAAAAAGCAGGTCTTACTTCTGAGGAACCAGCTAGCAGAGATGAAGAAAGAAAAAGATAAGTTCAGAAAGAATGAGGAGAGGTTAAGGGCAAGACGAAGGGTAGGCCTAAGTGAAAAATTTAAGCAAAGGGGGACATTCACGCGGACATTCCAAATCATCAGCTTGATGATTAGATTTGATTAAATGTTAGTTAAGTTTGCTTAAATGTTTGTTAAGCTTGATTAAATGTTTGATTAAATGTTTGTTTTATTTAAAAAGTGTTCATGAAATGTTTGATTAAATAGCCTATTTGTTTTATTAAAAAACGTGTTTAAGAAATGTATGATTACATGTTTGTTTTATTTTAAAAAAAAAGTGTTTATGAAATGTTTGTGGACCAGAGAACATTTAATAAAATATGGTTTGAACTATTTTTGCTTGGAATTTATTGTGTTGATCTTTTTAAATGGATTTTCAAGGATATTCATAACCTTATGTCATATTTTTGTCATTTGGAGTGACCACTCATCATGTGGTGCAACCAATAACAGCAATAACTGTAATTAATTCAAAATAAAATATCTAATTTCTGTAGCAGAAATAATAATTTCTGATACACTATGTTTAAGTGAATGGTATTCTTAGAAGATTTTTATCAGTTTTATGCGATTTACAGAAAAAATAAGTCCGTGAACTACATTTAAGAGGGGGATTGTGACATTATAGAACAAAATGTGACATCATTACTAACATAAACTCAAAGAAATACAAATACTTTGTTTTTAAACACTTTAAATTACAGAGAACTTGTAAAATAAAATTTAAGTATATTAAGGAAATTAATTAATTTTAAGATAAATCACGGTCGCACCACATGACATTTTTTAAGGCCACAGCCAATTCATTGAGATGAAAAAACACTAAAATCATTTAATTTAAAGAATTCATATGAATTTATGGGTACAAAACATTCTTAATGTTTGAACAATTGCATTAGATATTCTTATTTTTTCTGTTTTAAAATTGGCCTGTTGAAAATCCTTATACGTCATTGATCCTAATATTGTTACTCAAATCAGAGTATTAATCAGAGTAATATTGTCACTCAAATCAGAGTATTAATCAGAGTAATATTATTAATCACTGTTTCACCCTCATTTGTTTGTTCAGGATTTTATTTAGTTAATTAATATATAAATAATTTAGAATTATGGGCTCTTTTGTTTAATAACCACTTGATGGTGCTGTTGTGGAACCGGAGCTTTATTTTGAAACAGCTTCCACAGGATTTTACTTCAGTGATCCAATACAAAAGAGCACAAGCATTAGTTCGGAAAACAATAAGATCAGCAAAACGGATATACTGGAGACAATACTGCAATAAAATTGGGGGAGAAACACAGTTGGCAGATGTATGGGGAATGATTAGGAAAATGAATGGCATAAAGAGTAACTTTGAAATACCAGCGATGCATTAGCGATAACATATGTACTGTAGAAAAGGCAGAGCTCCTAGTGAAGACGTTTGTGAAGGTTCACAGCTCAGATAATTTATCTATAAAAGCTAAGCAGTGTAGAAAATATATATACAATATATACAAAATACAGGAATTACAGAAAGAAGGGCATCATCAGGAGAAGACCTAGATTTACTGTTCACTGGATTTGAAATGAAGAGAGCAATATTAAATGCACGACAAAGGTCACCAGGGAAAGATGGTGTATGCTACAGTATGTTAGCTCATATGACAGACAGTGCGCTTGAAGCAGTGTTAAGACTGTTTAATAAAATATGGCACACAGGTAATCTCCCATCAATATGGAAGGAATCAGTTATAGTACCTATACTAAAACCAGGTAAAGACTCATCAAATCCCTCTAGTTACAGACCCATCGCTCTAACATTGCAGTTAGGGAAAACTTTGGAACGGATGGTGACAGAGAGACAAACACACTTTTTAGAGAGTAAAAAACTATTGTCAAATTATCAAAGTGGATTTCGTAGGGGAAGAGGGACGTTGGATAGTGTCTTATGTCTAGAATCAGCAATAAGGAAAGCTCAGACCAACAGAGAAATGGTGATTGCTGTATTTTTTTGATATTGAGAAAGCGTACAATATGTTATGGAAAGAGGGACTACTCATCAAACTCAATAAATTAGGTGTGAATGGGAAACTGTACAACTGGGTATCAGAGTTCATGTATGGGAGAACAATAGAAGTTAAACTATCAGTTGCAAAGACACAAGGAATATGTTTTTCCAGACATCACAAAGAGATCTCCTTGAAACTGTATGGCCAAACAATTGAGCAGGTCAGGGTCATTAGATTACTGGGTATGTGGCTGGATGAAAAGTTGACTTGGAAGTATCACATTGATAAAATAAGGGATAAGACAAGTCAACAACCTCTTACGATGCTTGTCAGGAAGAGACTGGGGAGCAACCAGAGTATCACTGTTAAATATATATCAGACTATTATGAGAGCAACACTAGGCTACGGGTGTATAGGGTATTTATCAGCAGCAGAAAGTCATCTTAAAAAGCTGGATGTACAGCAGGCACAGGGACTGAGGATATGTAGTGGAGCATTTAAATCCTCTCCAGTAGCAGCCATACAAGTGGAAATGGGGGAACAAACTTTACGGATCAGAAGAATGAAACTTATGTTAGCATACTGGGTCAGTCTTCAAGGGCATAGCATTTCCCACCCTGCTAAAGCCATCCTGGAGGACTGTTGGGAACATAATGACATAATGAAAAATGGATAGGGAACATAAAGGCAGAACAAGCAGGTTTAGGTCATATACAATTCAGTCCAACAATCCCTTATTCAAATACTTCTCCCTGGCTATTTGTAGAACCATCAGGAAACCTAGAAATACAGCAACAGCTGAAGAAAAGGAGTAAGCAAGTCTCTCCTGGGAGGGTAGCTCAGGGTTATCTGGAACAACACTTCTCAGACAAAACAATGATTTTCACTGATGGGTCAAAAGACCCTGATACTGGACGAACAGGAGCTGCAGTTTTCATTACATATCAAGAAAAGAACCACAGATCATTTATCAGTATATACAGTGGAGCTTTCAGCTATTAAATTAGGTTTGGAGTGGACAGAAGAAAACAACCATAACAACACACTAACAGCATCAGACAGCTGGGCAGCACTTACAAGTATCAAAACCATGAAGTCATGTAGGCAAGGTGTCATAATTGAAATACACAATCTGCTGTACAGAATACACAAGAGGGGTCTGATGGTCTGCTTTATTTGGGTTCCTGCCCATGTAGGAATAGAAGGAAATGTAGGGGTTGATATTCTGGACAAACAATCACTTAAATCACACACTGTAAATGCAGAAATTCTGCTAAGTAGGGCAGAGGGTAAATCAATAATTAAGAAACATGCGAGAAAAGTATGGCAAGAACACTGGGACATCCAAGACACGGGAAGACACGTATATAATATACAGAAACAGGTTGGGTTGGGAAGAAGGATGGGCAGGGGCCAGATGGAAGAGGCAGTCATCACACGACTTAGGATAGGGCACACAGGACTGAATAATACACTACATAAAATAGGTAAACACCCTGATGGCAAATGTAATCACTGTGGTCAGTCTGAATCTGTCCAGCATGTTGTGTAGAGCATATGAGGAGGAAAGGAGGGCACTGATAACAGCAGCAGAGAAGGCCAAGATATGTTCATGATAAGTGTAGGGAACCTGCTCGGAGTAGAGTCAAATAATATACTCAAACATTTAATCATATATATAAAAGATACAAGGCTGATGGAGAGGATTTAATTTCCCTTTTTTTTTTTGGTTTGGTTTTGTCTGCAAATCTACTGTCCCCCACTCCAGTCCAGTAGGTGGCGGTAATGCACCTTCAAGTTGGTTGCCAACCGTCAATAAAGAAGACGAAGAAGAAGAAGAAGGAAAAAGAAGAAGGGTACGTCCCAGGTCCCTTAAATTTACTGCTAACCACCTAACCTAGCCACCTTACCTAACTGTTTAGTCCCTCCCACTTAGGAAAACATTTAAGGAGTCAGGAGTTAGGAGTGACGAGCGAGGATTGCTGATTAGAGACATGAGACAGCCTTACTCTGAAGCGTCACGTAAAGTGACGTCCTTTTCTGGTGACGGCGGCACAGCTGGATCTGCTGCATAACGGAGCCAGCGTTTGGCGTACATCCCAAGTCACATTATATTCTGTTAATTTATTATGCTGATCTGTTCTGTACGACATCTATTGCACGTCTGTCCGTCCTGGAAGAGGGATCCCTCCTCAGTTGCTCTTCCTGAGGTTTCTACCGTTTTTTCCCCGTTAAAGGGGGGGTTACGGCTTTGATCAGCGAATATAATGTGACTTGGGATGTACGCCAAACGCTGGCTCCGTTATGCAGCAGATCCAGCTGTGCCGCCGTCACCAGAAAAGGACGTCGCTTTACGTGACGCTTCAGAGTAAGGCTGTCTCATGTCTCTAATCAGCAATCCTCGCTCGTCACTCCTAACTCCTTAAATGTTATCCTAAGTGGGAGGGACTAAACAGTTAGGTAAGGTGGCTAGTTTAGGTGGTTAGCAGTAATTTTAAGGGACTTGGGACGTACCCCAAGAGGAGGAGAGGAGAGAGGAGGAAAACAGTAAAAGAAAACAGTGTAGTGCAATTAACTGTAACAACTATCAGTGGAACACCCCGCACCTGGCCTTCCACCATTTCCCGAAGGATACCGACAGGTAAGAACTCCTGACGTGTAAGTTTTAAAGTGTTTTAATATCAATTTAATATGCCAGTTTTGTTTTGTTGTGTATATATATGTATGTGTGTATATACATATATATATATGTATATATACAGTACAGGCCAAAAGTTTGGACACACCTTCTCATTCAGTGCATTTTCTTTATTTTCATGACTATTTACATTGTAGATTCTCACTGAAGGCATCAAAACTATGAATGAACACATGTGGAGTTATGTACTTAACAAAAAAAGGTGAAATAACTGAAAACATGTTTTATATTCTAGTTTCTTCAAAATAGCCACCCTTTGCTCTGATTACTGCTTTGCACACTCTTGGCATTCTCTCCATGAGCTTCAAGAGGTAGTCACCTGAAATGGTTTTCCAACAGTCTTGAAGGAGTTCCCAGAGGTGTTTAGCACTTGTTGGCCCCTTTGCCTTCACTCTGCGGTCCAGCTCACCCCAAACCATCTGGATTGGGTTCAGGTCCGGTGACTGTGGAGGCCAGGTCATCTGCCGCAGCACTCCATCACTCTCCTTCTTGGTCAAATAGCCCTTACACAGCCTGGAGGTGTGTTTGGGGTCATTGTCCTGTTGAAAAATAAATGATCGTCCAACTAAACGCAAACCGGATGGGATGGCATGTCGCTGCAGGATGCTGTGGTAGCCATGCTGGTTCAGTGTGCCTTCAATTTTGAATAAATCCCCAACAGTGTCACCAGCAAAACACCCCCACACCATCACACCTCCTCCTCCATGCTTCACAGTGGGAACCAGGCATGTGGAATCCATCCGTTCACCTTTTCTGCGTCTCACAAAGACACGGCGGTTGGAACCAAAGATCTCAAATTTGGACTCATCAGACCAAAGCACAGATTTCCACTGGTCTAATGTCCATTCCTTGTGTTTCTTGGCCCAAACAAATCTCTTCTGCTTGTTGCCTCTCCTTAGCAGTGGTTTCCTAGCAGCTATTTGACCATGAAGGCCTGATTGGCGCAGTCTCCTCTTAACAGTTGTTCTAGAGATGGGTCTGCTGCTAGAACTCTGTGTGGCATTCATCTGGTCTCTGATCTGAGCTGCTGTTAACTTGCCATTTCTGAGGCTGGTGACTCGGATGAACTTATCCTCAGAAGCAGAGGTGACTCTTGGTCTTCCTTTCCTGGGTCGGTCCTCATGTGTGCCAGTTTGGTTGTAGCGCTTGATGGTTTTTGCGACTCCACTTGGGGGCACATTTAAAGTTTTTGCAATTTTCCGCACTGACTGACCTTCATTTCTTAAAGTAATGATGGCCACTGGTTTTTCTTTAGTTAGCTGATTGGTTCTTGCCATAATATGAATTTTAACAGTTGTCCAATAGGGCTGTCGGCTGTGTATTAACCTGACTTCTGCACAACACAACTGATGGTCCCAACCCCATTGATAAAGCAAGAAATTCCACTAATTAACCCTGATAAGGCACACCTGTGAAGTGGAAACCCATTTCAGGTGACTACCTCTTGAAGCTCATGGAGAGAATGCCAAGAGTGTGCAAAGCAGTAATCAGAGCAAAGGGTGGCTATTTTGAAGAAACTAGAATATAAAACATGTTTTCAGTTATTTCACCTTTTTTTGTTAAGTACATAACTCCACATGTGTTCATTCATAGTTTTGATGCCTTCAGTGAGAATCTACAATGTAAATAGTCATGAAAATAAAGAAAACGCATTGAATGAGAAGGTGTGTCCAAACTTTTGGCCTGTACTGTATATATATATATGTCTATAGTCTGTTGCTATGGCGTGGTGGTTGGTGACAAATTCTGTCTTAATAACAAGGTAAAAGAAGTTTCGTTTAAAATTTTACATCAAATCTACCCTGCAAAAAAAACACTAGAAAGATTTAAACTGGACATTGAATATGTGTGTGATTTCTGTGGATGAAACCATCTCTCACTTATTTTATCAGTGTACTTACAGTAGAACTTTTTGGAAAAATGTTCAATATTTTGTGCAAGAGAAAACAGGAAGAACGATCAGTTTCCAGGAAAAACACATTTTTATTTATTTTGATGACCAAGACAAAGATTTGTGTTTTTTCTGTCAGCTGATCTTGAGTTTGGGGAAATTTCACATCCATAAAAATGGGTCAAATCTAAACCAAACATTGTACCCTTTCGACAAGAACTGCACCATTATGCTGCCACAATTAAGGACCTTAGAAATAAGAAAGCCGCAAAAACATAATCTATTATGGAGAAATTTTGTGGAAGTGACCTGTAAAGGCCTCTGGCTGTCTTTTGTTTTTTGTTGTTTTTTTTACCCTTGCTTTGTGTGTATCTCTGCACCCCATGTAGGTTTGTAAGTATCTATGAGTGTATGTCTGTATGTAAGGTTTTGTGTGTCGCACAATAAAAAAAAATAAATAAATAAAAAAGTCTGTTGCTATGGGGCGTTCTATTGAGTTTCGCCTCTTGTTATCCATGCTTTTTGATTTTACTTCGAAAGTCCCCGCAGGAAGCGGTCATTTCAAAGATGGCGCCGGTTATTGTCGCTGCTGACAGCTCGGAGTTTTTCGCGTCGTTGTTCAGTTTTTCCGCCGTTAGTCCCGAACACAGAGTTCCGGTTTGGGTGTCATGAGGAACCGGTTACCGTGCAGTGTTACCGGATGCCTCGTGTGAACCGGACGGCCGTCTTATCGCTGCTGATCGTCAGTAGCTCCGTGTTCCTGCTGTTCCAGTTGTATTACTACCGGAAGTACGTCAGTAAGGTGAGCCACACGTCAACAACACAGCACGCCACAACCAAGGATTTCGATACATTTATTTGGATTCATGTTTTTATCATCATTTACACTTTCCAACATGTCCACTGATGAATAATGACATTCATAAAATAACCTGATTTAGATCAAACAGAAAAGTTTTAAATGACGTCACAGGTCATCTGTGTCAGAATTCAACCACTCAGAGACGATGTGGCTCAGTAGGCTCGTTAGAGATGAACTGCGCCTGGACAGTAGATGAGATCAGCAGGAGGCGGTGACACAAAGCTGCCTCAGGTCAGACAGTTTCCCGACAGTTGCCTGCAGCCTTCAGTCCGTATAGGAAGTCACAGAGATTTTTTTTATTTATTTTTTAATAGCTTTATGTACATATTAAGGTACAATCAAAAACTGTTTATGCCAGGGGATTAAAAAAACAACAGAATACAAAAAAACAGACAATTAAAGGATAATAGATCAATAAACGTACACAGTCATCAATCTTTATAGTACTTACCAAAAACAGAAGTAAACGAGAGCAGGCGGCTGCAGCAGGAGGCGGTGACAAAAAGGTGAAGTTGGACAGTTTCCCAACAGTTTCCAGCAGCCTTCAGTCCGTACAGGAAGTCACAGACACACTAACATCCTGTCTGGAATGATGTCAATTCATTAAAGAAGTGATCAGACCCATATATCAGTTTGTTTTCAGTCTCCAGTTGTTTTAATTATGATAGATTAATTCATTAAAATGCTTTACAGGTGATCTGTAGTTTATGTTCATGGTTTATCCTCCATTTGATATGAACTCTCCTGTAAATCAGCATCATAACAGTCTGACCTGTCCCCTCAACTACACAGGCTGAATAAACTGTGTTTGACTATAAGCTTCATATTTTATACAAGACAACAGCTTTCATTAAGGCTCAGTCAGATACAGTCAGGGTTTCACATCTGTACACATGTTAGTTTAAGAGTCCTCACATCCCACTGACCACCAGTCTCTGTGTTGCTAAATACTTCAATAATTAAAACAGTCCAGTGTTAATATACAGTAGACTCTGTACAGTTTATGATGAATGTATTCAGTCTGTGACGACTAAACTTCATCAGTCACACAACATGTTTCTGTTCACAGAATAAACCTTCAAATCAGACAAATACAATCTTAATCTCTAAAATTCAACAAAAATGAGTAGTTTATCTAAAACGTCATCTTGTTGAGTCGACATCTGAACCAATCAGCTGTTAGATCAGGTGAGAGCCAGGCGGTGCAGTCGGTGGAGAGCAACTGCAGCACCTTAAATAATTGACTTTATTGTAGTATGTATTCAACAGCATTTTAAATATTGATTATCTGATATGAATCGTATACCTGATGTCTGAATAAACTTTTCCTCTTAACATCTGACCTGTTTGATCCATTTATATTGGTGAGGACAGACTGAATGACAAACTGCTGTCAGTGTAATCCAGTACAGTTCAACAGCACCACAATCTACAACTCAACACTTCAATAAAATGTCAGACTGAATATTAAACTGCTGTTGTTTTTTCTAGGTGCACCAAGTAAACTGTCACGTCTCCATAAAAATGTAGACAGAAAGCATAATGATGAGACAAATGCAGTGAGGGACAGTAACTAAGTATATTTACTCAAGTAGCTACTGTACTTAAGTACAAATCTGATGTACTTGTACTTTGGGTATTTCCATTTTGTGCTACTTTATACTGAGAGGGAAATACTGTACATACTACTCAAGCTACATTTATTTGATAGCTATAGTTACTTTTCAGATAGTTTGTTTTATATGTTGTTGTTTCATATTTACAAGTTGCTGTGGGTTGTTATAGATCAGACTAGTGCACCAGTGACAGCTGTTAAAATTAGTTCTACCATGACAACATTTAAATGCTGCTCGCATGTAGCCTATGTGTAAATTGATTAATTAATACTCAATACGTATTCATGTATATGATGATCACAACACTTGAAATTGGGTCACTCTGCATCATGAGTACTTTTAACTCTTCATTTGAAGTAGTCCTACATTCTGCTGACAATACCCAGATACTTTTACTCAAGTCAGATTTGCAGCACTTTGACTTGTGACTGAGTTTTTGTTCTTTGTTGTGATATTAAAACTTTTTCTGGGTACTTTGTCCACAACTGGACAAACATACCAAACAATAGAGACATGCAAGCATCGCACGTCTCATCCTCATCCTCAGCTGTCTTTCTGGGATCTGCCTCCTCAGCTGAGCAGCCTCCTCCTCCTCAGCCTGCAGGTACAGCAATCCTGCTGCAGTAACTGCGCCAAGACGCCTTCTCCGATCCATGTCAATTATTGATTTTTGATTTCCATCTCGCCAATGCTCACGATCACAATAACCACCAACTCTCCACAAACTTTTCCCCCCCACACCTGGCTTTTGATTATAATCAGAAGCTAGGTGTGGGAATTGGATACAGATTAAATATGATCAAAAGCCAGCTGCGGGGAAAAGGTTTTATAAGACATGTTATGAAAATATTTTGGCTATTTATATGTTTTTGTGTGTCAGTTATGTATGTTGAAACATTAAAAACATGTACATATTAATTTCTTACAATGACAATGAAAAGCCGCAGGGCTGTGTTTATATTGTTTTATTCTAAATGCATGTATACAACACAGTACAACAGCCAAGGCGAGCGGAGGTGGTGACATCATCAAGTTCGCTGCTGTTCCAAAAGCAGAAATGACTGTACTCCCGTCCTCCTGTTCTTTGGAAGTCCGGACTCTTGCATGGACTTGCCAAGTTCTGACTTTGAGAAACACCCAGGAAGCTGATGCTTTTTATTTTTCCTCACATTTCCCATCATTCCTTTCTCCTGCAGCCTGGCCCTCACATCCTGAGTAGAACAGGTCACCTGACCGCCAGCGACATACAATGGGTGAGTCAGCGCTAACATTCACAGCCGCACTGCAGTTAGCATCCCTGCTACCATTGCTGTCAGCTCCACTGTTAGCAACCCTGCTGCTATTACTGTCAGCTCCACTGTTAGCAACCCTGCTGCTATTACTGTTAGCTCCACTGTTAGCAACCCTGCTACCATTGCTGTTAGCTCCACTGTTAGCATCCCTGCTGCCATTGCTGTTAGCTCCACATCACCCTCACTGTTAGCATACCTGTGAGTTTCACTGTGAGCCTCGCTGTTAGCTTCACTGTTAGCATCACCCTCGCTGTTAGCATCACTGTTAGCATACCTGTTAGCTTCACTGTTAGCCTGTCAACCTCAATGTTAGCCTCATTGTTAGCCTGTTAGCATCTCTGTTAGCAGTTCTCTCAGTGGTGTTGTATCTTGTTTTATTTTGAAGGGTTAAAATGTCCAACACCTTGTTTCCTTCCCTTTTCTGGTAGCCGTTGCCATGGTAACCTTCTCTGTCTGGTTTCTGCAGCAGACGGTGAAGCAGTTTCTAGCATTAGCTCGGCGCTACAGGCTGCCACTGTTCCTCGCCGACACCGCCGCACTGACGCTGCTCTCCCACGATGCTTTGCGGCAGCATGACCGGCTGGTGCATGAGCCACACTGCAGCTTCCTGTGCACCGGCCGGCCAGTCACATCATTCGCACTGCATGCGAATCTGTGGAAGTATGAAGTGAGTGATGCGTTCACGACAACACGTAACATTAACATATAACAGTGGTCATCTGTCGTGTGGAGCTAATGCTAAAATAAAAAATATAACATTTATAAATAAAAGTCTTATGATTAGCTACAGGTTAATATTTAGTTTTTTGTCCATTAGCCCGGCTTCCTATTGGCTGCAGAGCAGAAAGGCTTCGAGCTGCTGGAGCTGCGAGGAGAGGACCCACGATTAGCCAGTCTGGATACCCTATCAGGAGAGGAGATCCCTCTGCACTTCCTGCTCCGCCTCCATGGTTACATCATTCAGGTGGGTGGGGCCACAACACCAAAAAACATAGAGGCTGCGGTCGAAAAGTCCCTCCTATTGTCTTTTCCTAACCACTTTTCCTTGACCTCAATGGAAAACGTCACGAGGTCAAGGGAACATGTGAAGGAGAATTCATAAGGACTCGGGAAAAGACAACTGTGGTGCTGAGAGAATCCGACCGCACTTACACTGGGCTACGTAATGATGCAACGGCGGATGTTATTGACGTGGGTCTGCTGTGGTGAAACTACAGTGTTCTGAAGATGGACTACAAAAAGCGCATCTTAGATATTGCGCCCCGTACGTTCTTATCATGTTGATTCATGCAGGATATATAAACGTGGACAACACGGCGAAAGAATTGCTGCAGGTATTTAATAACCTCAGGCAGATATCTTTTAACGTTACAGTCTTTTGTATTTTTTGTTATGATGCTTCCGCTGTAGCTCTGCAGGGAAACACTGTACAGGGGAATACAAAGTGGGAAGCTGCACATTTACGCACGAGGCACAGCAATGTTACTTCATTGATTATCTATCTATTATTTTCAATTCAATTTTATTTATATAGCACCAAATCACAACAAAAGTCATCTCAGGGCACTTTACACATAGAGCAGGTCTAGATAATACTCCTGAATCTATCTATCTATCTATCTATCTATCTATGCCATAAGCATAGCCGATGCCAATGTTTTGAGATGCAGTAGGGGCAGATAATATAGATATAACAATAAAGGCGAAAAACAAGTAGGATTCTGGTTTTGGTTTAATTTCTATATCAATTAGCCATTTGAAGATGAAAACGGGAAAAGCACGTGGATTTCCGTTTTTTCTCATTCACACGAAAATCGGAAAATTAAAATAATGCATTGTATATTTGTATATTTGTTTATCCTGTTATAAAACAAGTTAAACAAAGCTGTGGACGGAGGGTACACCAGTAGTAGCGAAACGTTCATAGTTCGCATCTAAGTTTAACATAATGTTGAAAGTTGAAAACATACAGCATATGAAGAAGTTATGGCATCATAATGTTGATCTTTATCTTTCCTAATCATTGGAGTTTGTGAATGGTGTGTCGCTTGGTCGCTTTAAATATTGCCGCCGTAAGGACTTGTGGGACGGAATCATCTCCTTTCCTTTCATAAAGGATGGTCCAGTGTACCCCATGCTAAAGGAGATTGGAAAGGAAGCAGTGAAGCACCTTTCCTTAAAATTTTGAGAGTTCGACCAGCTCTTAACATGGCTGCCACTGAGATGCTTCCAGGTCATTTCACGCAGTTAGGGAACCTTCCTAAGCAAAAAAGACTATTCGACCGCAGCCACAGTAACCACATAGAATCCAGTACAGCAACAAACACTAAGTGGGCGGCCATATTGAATATGATTGTTCCAGGTGGTGTCAGTAAATATATTTAGTCTCACGTGGTGTCAGTATTTAGTCTTAGGTGGTGTCAGTAAATATATTTAGTCTCAGGTAGTGTCAGTAAATATATTTAGTCTCAGGTGGTGTCAGTAAATATATTTAGTCTCACGTGGTGTCAGTATTTAGTCTTAGGTGGTGTCAGTAAATATGTTTAGTCTCAGGTAGTGTCAGTAAATATATTCAGTCTCACGTGGTGTCAGTAAATACATTTAGTCTCACGTGGTGTCAGCATTTAGTCTTAGGTGGTGTCAGTAAATATATTTAGTCTCAGGTGGTGTCAGTAAATACAAAACCCAAAACCAGTGAAGTTGGCACATTGTGTAAACCGTAAATAAAAACAGAATACAATGATTTGCAAATCCTTTTCAACCTATATTCAATTGAATACACTGCAAAGACAAGTTACTTAATGTTCGAACAGGTAAACTTTGTAATTTTTTGCAAATATTAGCTCATTTGGAATTTGATGCCTGCAACATGTTTCAAAAAAGCTGGCACAAGTGGCAAAAAAGACTGAGAAAGTTGAGGAATGCTGATCAAACACTTATTTGGAACATCCCACAGGTGAACGGGCTAATTGGGAACAGGTGGGTGCCATGATTGGGTATAAAAGCAGCTTCCCTGAAATGCTCAGTCATTCACAAACAAGGATGGGGCGAACAAATGCGTGAGCTGATTGTCGAACAGTTTAAGAACAACATTCCTCAACGAGCTATTGCAAGAAATTTAGGGATTTCATCATCTACGGTCCGTAATATCGTCAAAAGGTTCAGAGAATCTGGAGAAATCACTGCACGTAAGCGACAAGGCCGAAAACCAACATTGAATGCCCGTGACCTTCGATCCCTCAGGCGGTACTGCATCAAAAACCGACATCAGTGTGTAAAGGACATCACCACATGGGCTCAGGAACACTTCAGAAAACCACTGTCAGTAACTACAGTTCGTCGCTACATCTGCAAGTGCAAGTTAAAACTCTACAATGCAAAGCGAAAGCCATTCATCAACAGCACCCAGAAACGCCGCCGGCTTCGCTGGGCCCGAGCTCATCTAAGATGGACTGATGCAAAGTGGAAAAGTGTTCTGTGGTCTGACGAGTCCACATTTCAAATTGTTTTTGGAAACTGTGGACGTCGTGTCCTCCGGACCAAAGAGGAAAAGAACCATCCGGACTGTTATAGGCGCAAAGTTCAAAAGCCAGCATCTGTGATGGTATGGGGGTGTATTAGTGCCCAAGGCATGGGCAACTTACACATATGTGAAGGCACCATTAATGCTGAAAGGTACATACAGGTTTTGGAGCAACATATGTTGCCATCCAAGCAACGTCTTTTTCATGGACGCCCCTGCTTATTTCAGCAAGACAATGCCAAGCCACATTCTGCACGTGTTACAACAGCATGGCTCCATAGTAAAAGAGTGCGGGTACTAGACTGGCCTGCCTGTAGTCCAGACCTGTCTCCCATTGAAAATGTGTGGCGCATTATGAAGCGTAAAATACGACAACGGAGACCCCGGACTGTTGAACAACTTAAGCTGTACATCAAGCAAGAATGGGAAAGAGTTCCACCTGAAAAGCTTTAAAAATTGGTCTCCTCAGTTCCCAAACGTTTACTGAGTGTCGTTAAAAGGAAAGGCGATGTAACACAGTGGTAAAAAGGCCCCTGTGCCAACTTTTTTGCAATGTGTTGCTGCCTTTAAATTCTAAGTTAATGATTATTTGCAAAAAAAAAATAAAGTTTCTCAGTTTGAACATTAAACATCTTGTCTTTGCAGTGTATTCAATTGAATATAAGTTGAAAAGGATTTGCAAATCATTGTATTCTGTTTTTATCTACGATTTACATAACGTGCCAACTTCACTGGTTTTGGGTTTTGTATATTTAGTCTCAGGTAGTGTCAGTAAATATATTTAGTCTCAGGTGGTGTCAGTAAATATATTTAGTCTCAGGTGGTGTCAGTATTTAGTCTTAGGTGGTGTCAGTAAATATATTTTGTCTCAGGTGGTGTCAGTATTTAGTCTTAGGTGATGTCAGTAAATATATTTAGTCTCAGGTGGTGTCAGTCAATATATTTAGTCCCAGGTGGTGTTAGTAAATATATTTTGTCCAGGTGGTGTCAGTAAATATATTTAGTCTCAGGTGGTGTCAGTAAATATATTTAGTCTCAGGTGGTGTCAGTAAATATATTTTGTCCAGGTGGTGTCAGTAAATATATTTTGTTCAAGTGGTGTCAGTAAATATATTTAGTCTCAAGTGGTGTCAGTAAATATATTTAGTCTCAGGTGGTGTCAGTAAATATATTTTGTCCAGGTGGTGTCAGTAAATATATTTAGTCTCAGGTGGTGTCAGTAAACATATTTAGTCTCAGGTGGTGTCAGTAAATATATTTTTTCCAGGTGGTGTCAGTAAATATATTTTGTCCAAGTGGTGTCAGTAAATATATTTAGTCCCAGGTGGTGTCAGTAAATATATTTTGTCCAGGTGGTGTCAGTAAATATATTTTGTCTCAGGTGGTGTCAGTAAATATATTCAGTCGCAGGTGGTGTCAGTATTTAGTCTTAGGTGGTGTCAGTAAATATATTTAGTCTCAGGTGGTGTCAGTAAATATGTTTAGTCTCAGGTGGTGTCAGTATTTAGTCTTAGGTGGTGTCAGTAAATATGTTTAGTCTCAGGTGGTGTCAGTAAATATATTCAGTCTCAGGTGGTGTCAGTAAATATATTCAGTTTCAGGTGATGTCAGTATTTAGTCTTAGGTGGTGTCAGTAAATATATTTTGTCTCAGGTGGTGTCAGTAAATATATTTTGTCTCAGGTGGTGTCAGTATTTAGTCTTAGGTGGTGTCAGTAAATATATTTTGTTTCAGGTGGTGTCAGTGAATATATTTTGTCTCAGGTGGTGTCAGTCAATATATTTAGTCTCAGGTGGTGTCAGTAAATATATTTAGTCCCAGGTGGTGTCAGTAAATATATTTAGTCTCAGGTGGTGTCAGTAAATATATTTTGTCCAGGTGGTGTCAGTAAATACATTTTGTCCAAGTGGTGTCAGTAAATATATTTAGTCTCAGGTGGTGTCAGTAAATATATTTAGTCTCAGGTGGTGTCAGTAAATATATTTTGTCCCAGGTGGTGTCAGTAAATATATTTTGTCCAGGTGGTGTCAGTAAATATATTTAGTCTCAGGTGGTGTCAGTAAACATATTTAGTCTCAGGTGGTGTCAGTAAGTATATTTTTTCCAGGTGGTGTCAGTAAATATATTTTGTCCAAGTGGTGTCAGTAAATATATTTAGTCCCAGGTGGTGTCAGTAAATATATTTTGTCCAGGTGGTGTCAGTAAATATATTTTGTCTCAGGTGGTGTCAGTAAATATATTCAGTCGCAGGTGGTGTCAGTATTTAGTCTTAGGTGGTGTCAGTAAATATATTTAGTCTCAGGTGGTGACAGTAAATATGTTTAGTCTCAGGTGGTGTCAGTATTTAGTCTTAGGTGGAGTCAGTAAATATGTTTAGTCTCAGGTGGTGTCTGTAAATATATTTAGTCTCAGGTGGTGTCAGTAAATATATTCAGTTTCAGGTGATGTCAGTATTTAGTTTTAGGTGGTGTCAGTAAATATATTTTGTCTCAGGTGGTGTCAGTAAATATATTTTGTCTCAGGTGGTGTCAGTAATTAGTCTTAGGTGGTGTCAGTAAATATATTTAGTTTCAGGTGGTGTCAGTAAATATATTTTGGCTCAGGTGGTGTGAGTCAATATATTTAGTCTCAGGTGGTGTCAGTAAATATATTCAGTCGCAGGTGGTGTCAGTCAATATATTTAGTCTCAGGTGGTGTCAGTAAATATATTCAGTCTCAGGTGGTGTCAGTCATTATATTCAGTCTCAGGTGGTGTCAGTAAATATATTCAGTCTCAGGTGGTGTCTGTAAATATATTCAGTCTCAGGTGGTGTCAGTTTTCAAATAAAAATAAAAAGAAAAAATAAAATAAAAAGTTTGTGCTCTAGAGAAAGGATCAGCACTCAGTGAATAACCTCCTAAGCCCTATGATGAGCTAATATGGCAAGGCTTAACTATACAGACCAGTGAGCAGTGATAACTAGCATGTCTTTGGGGTCATCAGGTGGGAACCTCCTTTCACCAGTGTTTCGTCTACTTGGTCCCACGACACCTCCAGGAGGCTAGACAGTGATCTCTGGCGTCCCAGAGACACTCCCCTAATGTCAGGTCTCACTGCTCCTCACACCAACCCAATAATCTCCTTTACCTTACTTACACATGGCTTTCTCAGCCCAAACAGCACTGCCACCTTCAACCAAACCCAGGCTCCATACATGCGAGCTCCAGGCAGAAGCAATGCTGATACTACCTTTCCTAGCACATTCACCATACTCTATTTCACACGCTACATAGCATAACTCCAATATAAGCTAACGTTAAAGGAGATAGATAAAGTCACAGGATCAGCAAACACACTCACCTTGCAGCATGGTCTCAAACAAAAGGGATTCAAATAGGCCACTCCCACACTTAAATGGTAAATGGACCTGCATTTGTATAGCGCCTTTCTAGTCATCTAGTGACCACTCAAAGCACTTTTTACACTACGAGTCACGTTCACCCATTCACACACACATTCATACACTGGTGGCCGAGGCTACCATACAAGGTGCCACCTGCTACTCAGTTTTACCACACTCACACACCGATGGAACAGCCATTGGGAGCAATTTGGGGTTCAGTATCTTGCTTAAGGATGTTTCAACATGCAGCCTGGAGGAGCCCGGGATCAAACCACTGATCTTTCAATTGGTGGACGATTGCTGTGGCTCTACCTCTGAGCAACAGCCACCCCACAAGCTAACAGCACCAGGTATTCCCAGGAGGTCTCCCATCCAAGTACTGGCCCGGCCCGACCCTGCTTAGCTTCTGAGATCGGACGAGATCGGGCGTATTCAGGGTGGTATGGCCGTAAGCACAAGAAATAACCTTCCTCTTCCTGGATTTTCTCCTAAGAGGAAGTGGATCTCTCCACCTGATCTCAAGGAGTTCTCACCCAGATCCATTGGCTTGCTCTACCTGCTTCATCTGACATTTCCTTCACTGTCTTCCTCAAACTCCCAGGAGTGAGACAGCTGATCTTGCTATGAATCCCCTACACCCCACTTCCACTGGACAAATCCTAGTCTTCCATCCTCGCTGCTCAGCTTCTGCTCCTAAGTCTGCATATCTAAGCTTTTTTCTTTCATAGGCTTCTTCCACTGAGTCTTCCCAAGGAACTGTCAGCTCAATGAAATAAACTATCCGTTGACTCACTGACCACAACACTATGTCAGGCCTCTGCTTGGTACAGACTATTTCCTGAGGAACAACAAGCTTTCCCCCTAAATCTACTTGCATTTCCCAATCACAAGCACCTTCTAGGCGGCCACACCCTTGCCTCCTCACTAACTTATCCCTTCTGTATTTCTCTCCCTCACAGACAAACTGAATTACTAAGCCCCTATCCTTAACACCTTCTGAATTCACCTGTCTTCATTTCCCTTCGATGCCTGCAGCTAAACATTTCAACACCTGGTTATGTCGCCATGTATATCGGCCTTGTGACAAGCTAACTTTACAGCCTGACAAAATATGCTTTAAGGTTGCGGTACCTGAACACAATGGGCATGATGGGTCCTCATTTACCCACAGTTTTAGGTTCTGGAGGGTTGGTAACACATCGTATGTAGCCCCTACCAGGAATCTAATACGATTCTCCTCCATACTCCACAGGTCCCTCCAACTAAGCTTCCTCTTCTCTGCACTTTCCCAATTCAACCACTGTCCCTGTTTAGCCTGGGCCACTACCTTTGCACCTCTTAATACCTCTATCTAGTAAATATATTTAGTCTCAGGTGGTGTCAGTAAATATATTTTGTCTCAGGTGGTGTTCCTGTACGAGCGCAGTGGGAACTACCTGTGGCACGGAGCGTTACGCCTCAAAGCCAACATGGACCGAAGCTTCGCTCCCTTCAAACGTCTGGACTTCGGACGCCATGCTGGCGCCTACGACAGGTGAAACTTTATGTTCCGTGTCATCAAGTGTCGTTAATGAAACAGCTGATGGATTTAACATGTTTGTTTTGTGTGGTTGCCCCCTGCAGGCCAGAGCTGGTTCTGACTGTCCTGGACGGCCTCGACATTCGAATCCCACGGAACGTTTCACGTTTTCTGTCAGAGCAGCGACACGCTCGCTTCCTGGAGTGCCGGTACCGTGACGCCCGCAATTTCCTGCAGGTCAGACAGAGCACCGGGCTTTTATTATGAAAGGGTGTAAAGGAAACACGTGTGTTAAAGGTGCAGTAAGTGATTCTGAGGAAGGATCGGTTATAGAAAGACATCTGAACGGTAAAATAAATTTTATAAATTGTTAACGATGTTTATTATAACGTGTTAACAATGTTTATTATAATATGTTAACGGTAGCTGCTGTGTACCAAAAAGCTATGATAACATTGATGAAACCATGTCATCCGAATCTTCATGGAGTATTCATTCAGGCTCCTACACAGACACACGTGACGCGAGTTGACAAACCCCCCTCCTCACTATGCTGGCTGTGTTTACAATGTAGGACTGTTGGGGCGGGTGTAAATCCAAACAAACCAGTCACGTCTTGTCTTTTGACAACTGACAAGTGGCTCAACCTCACACAAGAATAAGTCAGACTATTGGTGGAGGTAATAGTACACCAATGATGACATATTTATGTATGCAGACATCGATTTTTGCCAATAAACTGAAAATGTTACACAGTGTCCCTTTAATGATGTTTATTATAACATGTTAATGATGTGTATTAAAAGGTGTTAATGATGTTTATTCTAATGTGTAAACAATGCTGAGTATAAGGTGTTAACGATGATTATTATTAAGTGTCAATGATGTTTATTGTAACATGTTAACAATGTTGATTATAAAGTGTTAAAGGCTCTCTAAGTCTTCTTAAGCTTGAAAAGTTTTTTCACATACAGCAAACATCTCCTCACAATTCGCTAGCTACATGTCCTCTGAATATGCTGTGGAAAAAGTCTGGTCTCTGTAGGCAGCCCAGGCTCCGCACATGGCAACAAAGACATTGTGGTCCAGGCTGCACCAACCAGCCAGCGCGAGACCAGTGAAAGCAAGCACACACACATGAACGTGGTGCCCATGTCTCACCGTCTCGCGCAAGCGTGCACACGTGAACACGGTGCCCAGAGAGGCAGTTAGAGCTACAGGCTACAATGAGGCTAAAAGGCGAGCAAGCTCCGTTGTGTTTGATAACATTGTTGAACGTAAACAGAAGTGTCTTTGTTGCCATTTGCGGAGCCTGGGCTGCCTACAGAGACCAGACTTTATCACAGTATATTCAGAGGACATGTAGCTAGCGGATCGTGAGGAGATGTGTGCTGTATGTGAAAAAAAACTTTTAAAGCTTAGGAAGACTTAGAGAGCCTTTAATGATGCTTATTATAATGTTTTAATTATGTTTATTATAACATGTTAACAAGTCAACGAAATGTAGAAAAACATCTCATAAATGTATCTCTGTCCGTTGTGTGTGAACGTAGCTCTACCCTGACGACACATCAGCGGACGCTGTCGATTTTCGGAGAAAAGTGAAGTCATTGCTTCATTTGGCTGCTCAGACACTCGCTCACCTCAACATCCCCTTCTGGCTCAGCAGCGGCACCTGTCTAGGTAACATGCTAACGTAACAGGACAACAACATGCTGAATTCACAGAATGACCACATATAACATGCTAACTTTGCAGTAAAATAACATATAACATGTTAACTTTACAGTCTTACAACATGTAACATGCTACAGGATAACAACATGCTAACTTTAGAGTATAACAACATGCTTACGTGCTAACTTTAGAGTATAACATGTTAACTTAATATGCTGGTGAAAGGGTGTAAGTGGCTTACTTTGTTTTTTAAGTGTCAGATCACTGTATCATGTCCATAGTTATGGTCTGTGGTGGTTTGCAGTGGTCGGTAGTTATACATATATATATATGTATGTATATGTGTGTGTGTGTGTGTGTGTATATATATATATATATATTATATATATATTATATAATATATATTAGGGATGTCCCGATCACATTTTTTTGCCCCCGAGTCCGAGTCCGAGTCATTTGATTTTGAGTATCTGCCGATACCGAGTCCCGATCCGATACTTTGGCAATGCAGTAAAATTTTTTACTGTAGGTTAACTGTATCATCCCTAACCCTTGTATCAAAATTTTCAAGAGTGACCTGGCCAAGAGGGCAGCATACAACATTGTTACAAGTTACAAGGCAAACAGACACATACAACTGTCTCACACATAACAAATGATTAAAAAAACACAGTATGCAACACGAGATACAAGGTCAGGACAAGAATAAATATGATTTGAGTACAATTTCTGAAATGATTTAGGAATAGTCACATTGACTTAAAGAGCAAATTTCTCGATCCTTTAAAATCAACTTTAACTCCCCCACAGTGATCAGCTCTGCCAATTTCATATCCTTCTGAAGATTATTCCAAGACAAATGAGCAGCATATTTAAAAGCTTTTTTGCCGAGTACTGTTCTCACCCTCGGAACCAGCATTTGAAGAATACTATGAGAGCGAAGGCCATATTGATTTTGGTTTCTGCACATGTACAGTACAGGCCCAAAGTTTGGACACACCTTCTCATTCAATGCGTTTTCTTTATTTTCATGACTATTTACATTGTAGATTCTCACTGAAGGCAACAAAACTATGAATGAACACGTGGAGTTATGTACTTAACAAAAAAAGGTGAAATAACTGAAAACATGTTTTATATTCTAGTTTCTTCAAAATAGCCACCCTTTGCTCTGATTACTGCTTTGCACACTCTTGGCATTCTCTCCATGAGCTTCAAGAGGTAGTCACCTGAAATGGTTTTCCAACGGTCTTGAAGGAGTTCCCAGAGGTGTTTAGCACTTGTTGGCCCCTTTGCCTTCACTCTGCGGTCCAGCTCACCCCAAACCATCTCGATTGGGTTCAGGTCCGGTGACTGTGGAGGCCAGGTCATCTGCCGCAGCACTCCATCACTCTCCTTCTTGGTCAAATAGCCCTTACACAGCCTGGAGGTGTGTTTGGGGTCATTGTCCTGTTGAAAAATAAATGATCGTCCAACTAAACGCAAACCGGATGGGATGGCATGTCGCTGCAGGATGCTGTGGTAGCCATGCTGGTTCAGTGTGCCTTCAATTTTGAATAAATCCCCAACATTGTCACCAGCAAAACACCCCCACACCATCACACCTCCTCCTCCATGCTTCACAGTGGGAACCAGGCATGTGGAATCCATCCGTTCACCTTTTCTGCGTCTCACAAAGACACAGCAGTTGGAACCAAAGATCTCAAATTTGGACTCATCAGACCAAAGCACAGATTTCCACTGGTCTAATGTCCATTCCTTGTGTTTCTTGGCCCAAACAAATCTCTTCTGCTTGTTGCCTCTCCTTAGCAGTGGTTTCCTAGCAGCTATTTGACCATGAAGGCCTGATTGGCGCAGTCTTCTCTTAACAGTTGTTCTAGAGATGGGTCTGCTGCTAGAACTCTGTGTGGCATTCATCTGGTCTCTGATCTGAGCTGCTGTTAACTTGCCATTTCTGAGGCTGGTGACTCGGATGAACTTATCCTCAGAAGCAGAGGTGACTCTTGGTCTTCCTTTCCTGGGTCGGTCCTCATGTGTGCCAGTTTCGTTGTAGCACTTGATGGTTTTTGTGACTCCACTTGGGGACACATTTAAAGTTTTTGCAATTTTCCGGACTGACTGACCTTCATTTCTTAAAGTAATGATGGCCACTGGTTTTTCTTTAGTTAGCTGATTGGTTCTTGCCATAATATGAATTTTAACAGTTGTCCAATAGGGCTGTCGGCTGTGTATTAACCTGACTTCTGCACAACACAACTGATGGTCCCAACCCCATTGATAAAGCAAGAAATTCCACTAATTAACCCTGATAAGGCACACCTGTGAAGTGGAAACCATTTCAGGTGACTACCTCTTGAAGCTCATCAAGAGAATGCCAAGAGTGTGCAAAGCAGTAATCAGAGCAAAGGGTGGCTATTTTGAAGAAACTAGAATATAAAACATGTTTTCAGTTATTTCACCTTTTTTTGTTAAGTACATAACTCCACATGTGTTCATTCATAGTTTTGATGCCTTCAGTGAGAATCTACAATGTAAATAGTCATGAAAATAAAGAAAACGCATTGAATGAGAAGGTGTGTCCAAACTTTTGGCCTGTACTGTATGTAGAAAGATAAGAGGGAACAAGGCCAAGAATAGATTAATATATAAAAACCAACCAATGTGAGAGCCTGTGGACATACAAAGACAGCCATTTAGCAGTGGCATACAGAGTACAATGGTGTATGCGATTTCCGCAACCAGTAAAAAAGCACAAAGAACAATGGTACACAGTGTCTTACGTCTTTAGATACTGGTCAGCTGCATTCATGAAAAGCAGATTCACCAATCCAGCAGAGGTAAAAAAGTTGCACATATCAAGTGTCTTCTTGCCTGAAGGGAGAAGTTGGATTTATTTCTAAAGAAGAAGACCAATTTAACCTTCAGCTTGGCGACAAGGTTTTCGATATGTGCTTTGAAAGACAAGTTCTGATCAATGATAATACCTAAATACTTGAACATTGTAACAATTTCAATTTCAACCCCTCGAGTAGTCAAGACCTTTGGAAGATCAGATGTTAAGTCTTTGCCATTTGAAAAAAGCATAATTTTGGATTTTTCTGCATTTAACACCAGCTTAGGTTGAGTTAAGTGGGTCAGACTGCAGGTCTTACACAGCTTTAACGACTGAAGGGGATGAACAATAGATGACGGTATCATCTGCATAAAAATGATAAGCAGCATTTGATAAATTATCACAGAGATTATTTACATATATAGAAAACAACAATGGCCCCAGTATGGAACCCTGAGGAAGACCTTTTAACACTGGGAGGAATGCAGAGGAAGACCCAGCAAACTGAACGCTATGTGTTCTGCCTGACAAATAATTAGCAAACGAGTGTACAGCATGCTTAGATAGGCCAATTTTACAGAGTCTATCTGCCAGGGTAACATGATCTACTGTGTCAAAGGCCTTGATGAAAAGAGTTGCACAATATTTTTTGCAGTCCAGTGCCTCGATAATGTCATTGACCATCTTAATAGCAGCTGTTGTCGTGCTGTGTTGTTTTCTAAAACCAGACTGATGTGGTGATAAAATGATATTTATTTCTAAAAACTCTTTAAAGGGATAGTGCTCCCAAAAATGAAAATTCAGCCATTATCTACTCACCCATATGCCGAGGGAGGCCCAGGTGAAGTTTTAGAGTCCTCACATCACTTGAGGAGATCCAAGGGAAGAGGAGGTAGCAACACAACTCCACCTAATGGAGACCGGCGCCCCGGATTGCGCAGTGATTATGGTCTTTGGTGGTCTGTAGTAATAGTCTTTGGTGGTCAGTTATGGTCTTTGGTGGTCTGTGATTATGATCTGTGGTGGTCTGTAGTCTGTGGTAATGGTCTGTGGTGGTCTGTGATTCTGGTCTGCTCTGTGTTTAACGTGTTGTTAACCTGGTCAGTAAATGTCTTCTGTGGCTGTCTGTTGCTCCCTGCAGGCTGGTTCAGGCAGTGCAGCGTTATCTCATACAGCCGTGACGTCGATATTGGCATATTCAGCGTGGACTTCAGGTCTGACATCATCACGGCGTTCAGGGACGCCGGCCTGGCGCTCAAACACAAGTTTGGAAAGGTGAAAACTTTGTTTTTGTTTTTTGTGTTCTGTTCTGTTATTTTGACATTTATTTTGACGTGTTTCTTTAATTTGTGTGTTTTAATTTGATGTGTGTTTTACTCTGTTTTATAGGGATGCACCGAAATGAAAATTTGTGGCCGAAGCCGAATAATATTAAACGCTTGGCAGAATACCGAATACTGTTGTTTAGTTTTTCATTAGTTTTTGCAGATGACCCCTCCAGATTAGTGTTGTCACGGTACCAATATTGGGACCCACTGTACAATACCAATGAAAATATCATGGTTCTAAGTAGTATCACGATACCACAGCAAAAATGAGGCAGATGTGCCTTTTGTCATTTATCAAAAGATAAATCACTTTTCTATAATACATCAATGATATTTCAATGGAATAAATTACTTACTGACTTATTCATACTTCAAAAACAGCATCAATAAGTGATTAACATAGGGGGGATCAAAATAAAATAAATAAATAAAATAAAAATCAACCAGCCACCCTCCTCCCCTGACAAGTAAAGAACAGTCCCTTCATAAGTAAAGAACAGTCCCTTCATAAGTAAAGAACAGTCCCTACAGTGCGGCGAGGTTTGTGGGCCATGAACGGCTTGTTTCTCCTCTGACACATCACATACCTGTGTTAGGCTGGCTCGGCTGTTCAGGTACTTCATTCGCCAAGAAGAGGATATTATTGGAGCCGACTTCTCCGTTGCCAGTAAGCCGATGGCCGCCGTATTTGACAGGAATACATTACTGTCTGTGTCTGTGACCCCCGTTCAACCCACAATCGGTGGGATTCGCCTTTTGTTTCTGCTGCTGGTTGAAATCTGTAGACTGCTCGCACAGCGTGCTGAATGATTTAAGCCTATTTTGCTTGCTCAAAACTATTTTTAGTCGCAAATGCAAGTGCCGTGACGGGCGGATTGCCACACTGCCGACATTTTACTCCGCTGGTCACAGCACGCTGTTTGATTGCGTTATCAAAACACGCCACTATTATTCGGCCTTGCTTTTAACTTATTCCACCGAATACCGAATATGTGTTTTTTTGCAATATTTGGCCAAATATATTCGGTTACTGAATATTCGGTACATCCCTACTGTTTTATTTGACATGTGTTTTTATTTTGATGTATGTTTTATTTTGACACGTTTTTTATTTTGATGTGTGTTCTATTTTGACATGTGTTTTTATTTTGATGTATGTTTTATTTTGACGTGTTTTTATTTTGATGTATGTTTTATTTTGACATGTTTTTTATTTTGATGTGTGTTCTATTTTGGTGTGTTTATTTTGGTGGGTGTGTTTTATTTTGGTGAGTGTTTTATGTTGTGTGTATTTAATTTTGAAATGCAGGTGGAGGACAGTCTAGAACTTTCATTTCTGAGTGACGACGTCAAACTGGACATTTTCTTTTTCTATGAGGATGGAGACGTTGTGTGGAACGGAGGGACACAGGCGAAGAGCGGCAGGAAGTTCAAGTAAACACCATTCATTTTTCTTCCCGTCAGATGTCATGACTTTTATTTGCCGTCAGATGAAACCGACCACCAGGCAGCTTCTAACATCATTCTGTGTTATCATTTTATTAGGAACCCCTATAGCTACAGTGCGGCCATGACAACTGACATCATGACATCCCATAATACACAGGCGTGTGAGTTCAGGTTAATATGGGCAGTCTGTAGGACTGTAGGCTCAAACTTCACTATGATGTCAGAGACGGTAAAATGATGACGTTCAGTTCAATTCTATCAATTTTATTTATAAAGCCCAATATCACAAATCACAATTTGCCTCACAGGGCTTTACAGCATACGACATCCCTCTGTCCTTATGACCCTCACAGCTGATCAGGAAAAACTCCCCAAAAACCCTTTAACGGGGAAAAAAACGGTAGAAACCTCAGGAAGAGCAACTGAGGAGGGATCCCTCTTCCAGGACGGACAGACGTGCAATAGATGTCGTACAGAACAGATCAGCATGATAAATTAACAGTAATCCGTATGACACACTGGGTGCGGTTACATGATGGTTTTTCATTCAGAATGAAATAAATCTAAATGGAATCATTCGGAATTAAAGTTTTTCCAGGTAGATGACATGGGAAATATTCATTCCGAATGAGGGTTTACATGGCGATCAGTTTAATCACCTTTATTTGGGTCCGCGCAAGGTTTGGGGCAGGGAAGGTTTCTGATTGGTTAGGGGGCGGGGCGGATGTGACGTGTAACAGAAGAAAACACTGTAGTCCTCACTCCGGATAACAAGACGCTTGACGACGCCGTTCTTAGTGCCTTTTCGGGCTTGTTTTGCTTATATTCTTGAAGCAGCAGTACGACAACAACCTTGTTCTTCATTTGTTGAGGAGGAGAATGGAGGTAGAAGTCCGTGCTGTGGAGAATGGAAACCGATTAGTGCAACAAGTCTGACTGCTCTGTCTCAGCCCGTTGCTATGCACACTGTATATGTCATTGCGCCACAAGGGCAAGGAAACGAGCATGCGCAGAAAGACCGGAATGGCTGCAATCGGGTAGGAGGTGTATAGAAGACAGAAAAATTCTTCCATTCGGGTTCTGAAAAGGAATATTCCACTCCTGTGCACCCGATTAGATTTTTTTTCGGGTTGGCTGTTTTTATTTGGGTTGAGGTGTTTACAAGGAGCATTTAAGTTTAAGTTAAGTTTAAGTGTATTTACTTTATTAATCCCCCTGAGGGGAAATTCAATGTTTTCACTCTTGCTTGTCAATTACACACAGGTCCGAAAGACACACACATGCACAAACAGGACCTATACATGCACAGATTGGAGAGATGTCAGAGTTAGAGGGCTGCCCTTGGTGAGGCGCCCCGAGCAGATGGGGGGTTTGGTGCCTTGCTCAAGGGCACCTCGGCAGTGCCCAGGAGGTGAACTGGCACCTCTCCAGCCACCAGTCCACGCTCCATACTTTGGTCCAGACGGGGACTCGACAGGCGACCCTCCGGTTCCCAACCCAAGTCCCTATGGACTGAGCTACTGCCGCCCCCAGTACCCTATTCGGGTAGGGCTTCCAACCCGAATGCAAAAGGAATACATGGATCCATGCAAACGCACGTATTGAGACGGAAAGAGACGGTTATTGAGACGGAAATTGAGAAGGTTACTGTGGTACAATATGTTGAAAGTACACTGAACAAAAATATAAACACAACACTTTTGTTTTTGCTCCCATTTTTCATGAGCTGAATTCAAAGATCTAAAACATTTTCTATAAACACAAAAGACCATCTCTCACAAATATTGTTCACAAATCTGTCTAAATCTGTGTTAGTGAGCACTTCTCCTTTGCCGAGATAATCCATCCCACCTCACAGGTGTGGCATATCAAGATGCTGATTATACAGCATGATTATTGCACAGGTGTGCCTTAGGCTGGCCACAATAAAAGGCCACTCTGAAATGTTCAGTTTTATCACACAGCACAATGCCACAGATGTCGCAAGTTTTGAGGGAGCGTGCAATTGGCATGCTGACTGCAGGAATGTTCACCAGAGCTGTTGTCCGTGAATTGAATGTTCATTTCTCTACCATAAGCCGTCTCCAAAGGCGTTTCAGACAATTTGGCAGTACATCCAACCGACCTCACAACCACAGACCACGTGTAACCACACCAGCCCAGGACCTCCACATCCAGCATGTTCACCTCCAAGATCGTCTGAGACCAGCCACCCAGACAGCTGCTGCATAACCAAAGAATTTCTGCACAAACTGTCAGAAACCGTCTCAGGGAAGCTCATCTGCATGCTCGTCGTCCTCATCGGGGTCTCGACCTGACTGCAGTTCGTCGTCGTAACCGACTTGAGTGGGCAAATGCTCAGATTCGATGGCGTCTGGCACGTTGGAGAGGTGTTCTCTTCACGGATGAATCCCGGTTTTCACTGTTCAGGGCAGATGGCAGACAGCGTGTGTGGCGTTGTGTGGGTGAGCGGTTTGCTGATGTCAACGTTGTGGATCGAGTGGCCCATGGTGGCGGTGGGGTTATGGTATGGGCAGGCGTATGTTACAGCGAACACAAGTGCATTTTATTGATGGCATTTTGAATGCACAGAGATATCGTGAAGAGATCCTGAGGCCCATTGTTGTGCCATTCATCCACGACCAACACCTCATGTTGCAGCATGATAATGCACGGCCCCATGTTGCAAAGATCTGTACACAATTCCTGGAAGCTGAAAACATCCCAGTTCTTTGCATGGCCAGCATACTCACCGGACATGTCACCCATTGAGTATGTTTGGGATGCTCTGGATCGGCGTATACGACAGCGTGTTCCAGTTCCTGCCAATATCCAGCAACTTCGCACAGCCATTGAAGAGGAGTGGACCAACATTCCACAGGCCACAATCAACAACCTGATCAACTCTATGGGAAGGAGATGTGTTGCACTGTGTGAGGCAAATGGTGGTCACACCAGATACTGACTGGTTTTCTGACCCCCCCAATAAAGCAAAACAGCACATTTCAGAGTGGCCTTTTATTGTGGCCAGCCTAAGGCACACCTGTGCAGTAATCTGTAAATACAGATTTAGACAGATTTGTGAACAATATTTGTGAGGAAATTTTTTTTTGTGTATATAGAAAATGTTTTAGATCTTTGAGTTCAGCTCATGAAAAATGGGAGCAAAAACAAAAGTGTTGCATTTATATTTTTGTTCAGTGTATATATTAATATCTGATAGTATACATGTGTGACAATAATCATGTGTATAATAACAGTAGAAGTATGACTAATGACTAATGATGGCAGCAGCAGCAGGAGGCATCTGGCAGGACCACGGCAGCAGCACAACCACACACGTCACGCTGTCCAGGCACCGCTGTGATATGAGTTAATCTGAGAGACAGTGGAGCACAAAGGCTCCGGAGAAGAAGCCGAGTTAGTGACATGCAGTAACAGGACATGAGAGAGAGACGGAGTGAAGGTGCCCGGTGTATTATAGGGGGGTCCTCCGGCAGACTAGGCCTAAGTCAGCCTAACTAGGGGCTGGTACAGGGCAAGCCTGAGCCAGCCCTAACTATAAGCTTTATCAAAGAGGAAAGTCTTAAGTCTAGTCTTAAATGTGGAGACGGTGTCTGCCTCCCGGACCGTAACAGGAAGATGATTCCACAGGAGAGGAGCCTGATAGCTGAAGGCTATAAGTTACAATAATCCAGCCTAGAGGTAACAAAAGCGTAGACCAATTTTTCTGCATCTTTTCGGGTCAATTTTCGCAATATTACGCAGATGAAAAAATGCAGTCCGTGAGGTTTGTTTTAAATGAGAATTAAAAGACAAATCTTGATCAAATATTACTCCGAGGTTTCTTACGGTAGTGCTAAAGGCCAGAGCAATGCCATCTAGAGAAACTATGTCATCAGATAAAGAGTCTCTGAGTTGTTTGGGGCCAAGAACAATAACTTCAGTTTTGTCTGAATTTAATATCAGGAAATTGGTGCTCATCCAGGTTTTTATGTCTTTAAGGCAGTTATGGAGTTTAGTTAATTGATTACTTTCTTCTGGCTTCATAGATAAATACAACTGTGTATCATCTGCATAACAATGGAAATTTACAGAGTGATTTCTAATGATGTTACCTAAAGGAAGCATATATAGAGTGAAAACACAAATGACGTTATGTCACATTGGACGTCACAGACACGTCCCCCACCCACTGTGAGAGGTTTTCCTTTTCCCCTATGATCAGCTGCTGTCAGCCATTTTGTCTTCGTCTCACACACACATACACACACACAGACAGAGACACACACACACAGTCACACAAACAGACACACACACACATTCTCATTGACTGATGAATTGGCACTGGTTATTTATTGTGGCGTATTGATTATGAATACAGTCCATCTGATGCTGGTTTTGTTTCATCACTGTAGCCAGTATCTCACTATCACTATCCTCATTCAGATTTTAAGAAGCTACAAATTATATTCAGCCACAAAATAAGTCTGAAAAGCTGCAAATTAGAGCAGAAGCACAGAGAGTTGTTGACTAGAGATGATACGCCGTCTCATGGTGGTCACTTCCTGTCAACGTTACAGATCAGAAGCACAGAGAGTTGTTGACTAGAGATGATACGCCGTCTCATGGTGGTCACTTCCTGGCAGCGTTACAGATCCAAAGCCCAGAGAGTTGGTGACTAGAGACGATACGCCGTCTCATGGCGGTCACTTCCTGTCAACCACCAGCTCTGACAGCAGCGTCCTGTCTGAACTCGTCTGGTCGTCAGTCTTCGGTCTGATCTGGACTTTATAGATCTGAACTCATCACGCTCCTCTGTGTGCGACGTGTGTAGCTTATCTCTGTCTGTGAGGCGTTTCATGTTGTGCATGATTGTTTCTCTCTGGTGTTTCAAGCACCCAGTTTATAGACTATGAGGCCGCCTGTGGACCTGTTTGTGCTTCTTTGTGTTCTGCTCCTCGGTCTCTGTATTGGTACGGAGTGAACACACATCACGGCGTCTTCCCCGGCAGGATTACATGCTCTCTGGAGTTTCTCTTGTAACTTCAGACAAGTAACAGTGTTGTGCCAGTGAATATTTCGTCGCAGCTCAGCAGAACCGATGCTAGAGCCAAACCCACTTTTCAGAAAACAGGTGGAATTCGTCGGAGACTCAAGAATATGAGCCTTCATGACCGCCGCAAGCTACCTGCTCTTTCTTCGATTCTGCTCTATAATGCACAGTCTCTCTGCAACAAGTTGCATGAGCTGGAGGCCTGGGCCAAATTTAAACACAAAGTGAGGGGTACCTGTTTACCGGCCTTCACCAAGACCTGGCTAAGTGATTCAGATTGGGACAAGGATCTGTCTCTTAGTGGGTTCGGCATTCCGCTCTGACTGGACCGGTCACCGGAGATCACCAACACGCGAGGTAGTGTGTGCCGCTATGTCACACTGTCGTGATTCGGGAGAAGATTTGTTCCCCTGACATTGAACTTTTGACCATCTCACTCCGGCCTTTTTACTTGCCTCAGGAGTTTCAGTAACTGTTCTTCACCATTGTTTACATCCACCCTCGTGCTAACACATCAGCTGCTGCTCAGCTGATTGCTGACGTAACAAGCCGTCTTGACACCATATGCCCGGATGCTCCGAAATTCGTCCTTTGTGATTTTAATTACTGCTGTTTGAACACTATTCTGAGGACTTATGAACAGTATGTGACCTGTGCCACCACACAGAGGAACTCTACCTTAGACCTGTGTTATGGCTCTGTGAGCCTGCTTACAGATTGCTGCCGTCTTTGGGATCTTCCTACCACAACAGTGTGTATGTGATGCCTCTGTACACATCTACCTTCAGGCAGCTCCCGCGTGTGGAGAAATCAGTGAAATGCTGGTCTGCGGACAATATCTCCTCTCTTCAGGCCTGCTCCAAGTGTACAAACTGGGAATGTTTCTTTGATGCATGTAGTGATGACATGAATGATGTCTGTGACACGGTCTCATCATACATCTCATTCACTGTGCTGATCAGCTCAGTGGGGTGTTCTCTAGACTTTTCCAGATGTGTGCTGATCTGGGTCAGATTCCCATAATCTGGAAGACGTCAACCGTCATACCTGTCCCCAAGTCAAAGGATTCAAAAGAACTGAAAGACTTCAGACCAGTGGCACTTACTTCACTGGTAATGAAAAATTTTGAGAAAATTATAAAGAACTTTGTTGTGTGTTCTGTAGCAGGAAAACTGGATCCTCTGCAACTCACTTACCAGCCAGGTAAAAGTGTGGAGGACGCTAAGCTTTTTATTTTGAACACTCTGCACAAACACTTGGAAACACCTGGAGCTCATGCAAGACTTGTATTTGCAGATTTTTCTTCTGCTTTCAATAAAATGCAGTCTCACATTTTAATTGAGAGACTTGACTCTTACTTTAATCTCCCACACGAGCTTCTCATTCTGATTATAAATTTTCTCACTGAGAGGGTCCAGCAGGTCTTTGTCAATGGACAAATGTGTAACATGTCCATTTTTACCACTGGCTCTCCTCAAGGTTGTGTGTTGTCACCTCTCTTATTTATTATTTATTCTGTATACTGACAGCTGCAGATCTTCTCAAGTCAACAGGCATCTGGTGAAGCTTTCTGATGACACTGTCCTCTTATCTTTACTGCAGCGCTCTGACAGTGATCATGGTCCTGCATTACACGATTTTGTGAAATGGTGAGATGGCAGTTAGCTCGATTTAAATGTTTCTAAAACCAAGGACATGATAATTGACTTTAGGTTTCACAGTGATCATCAGGTCAGTGTCATTCATGGTGGAAATGTTCAGATTGTGGTGTCTTACAAACACCTGGGTGCTGTGTCTGACTGTAAACTGAAGTTCAATATGAACACAGAGTCTATTGTCAAGAAAGGTCAGCAGAGGATTTACCTGCTGAGGAAGTTGAATTCCTTTAATGTCAATGGGAAAATCTTGAGTTGTTTTTATTGTTCTTTCATTGAAAGTCTTTGAACTTTTTCTTTTATCTGATGCTTTAATATTCTCTCTGTTAAGGATAAGAACAGCATTCAGAGCAGAGTTAAGGCTTGCTCCAAAATACCTGCATTGCCTCTGTCCCTCTGTTCTCCTGTCCCTCTGTCCTCCTGTCCCCCTGTCTGTCCCTCTGTTATCCTGTCCCTCTGTCCTCCTGTCCCCCTGTCTGTCCCTCTGTCCTCCTGTCCTTCTGTCTGTCCCTCTGTCCTCCTGTCCTTCTGTCTGTCCCTCTGTCCCTCTGTCCTCCTGTCCCTCTGTCCTCCTGTCCCCCTGTCTGTCCCTCTGTCCTCCTGTCCTTCTGTCTGTCCCTCTGTCCTTCTGTCCCTCTGTCCTCCTGTCCCTCTGTCCTTCTGTCTGTCCCTCTGTCCTTCTGTCTGTCTGTCTGTCCTTCTGTCTGTCTGTCTGTCCCTCTGGGAGAATCAGATGGTTGAGAAGAGGAAGAGCATTATTAATCAACGTCTCCATGTCCTGTCTCAAGAGTTTTCACTGTTGCCTTCTGGTCGTCGATACCTTGTACCTCTGAGCAAGACTAATGGCTACTCTAAATCTTTTATCTCTTCAGCTATTCGAGTATTAAACTTAGATGGTAGTTAGTTTAGCAAATAATGTCCTGACAGAATAGAAGGTCTTTCTTTCTTATATTTATATTTAGGGTGGACCCTATTGAAATGCAAGGAATTCTTCTTCTTCTTCTTCTTCTTCTTCTTACAAATAAATTTCATGAAACTGCAGATACATCAGAACCTGTGAAAAATTTCATATTTTAAGGGTCTCACCCTTCAGTTCCAAAAAATGGCTCAGTAGCGCCCCCCACAAAATTTCAACAAAACAGCCCCCAAAGCTGGTTTAACCCAGGAGTATGAAACTTGGTAGGCATATGTAACACTCCGAGACATAAAAAGCTTCTTGGAGGCATGCTCTAAACCCAACAGGAAGTCGGCCATTTTGAATTTACTGTGCAATTTTGGTGCATTTTTGGCCATTTCCAGGGGTCCTAAATGAACGAACTAGTCCTAGAGATTTCATCCGATCGACTTCAAACCTTGGTCTGTCCCACCCCAAGACCTTGAAGATGAAAAGTTATCAAAAGCTTGAGTTTTCGTCAATGCGTGTGACAGTGGGATGGCGTCAAAGTTAGGGGACTCGCCACGAAACAGGAAGTAGTTTATAACTCTGGCTTACATGGTCCAATCTTGCCCAAACTTCACAGGATTGATGACAGTCCCATCCTGAACACATCTACATGTCAATAATTAGAGATAAATATAGCGCCCCTTACTGGCAACAGGAAATGTCATGTTTTAGACTTTGATGAATGTCTCCTACAAAGTTGACCACATCGTACTCAAACTTGGTCAAAAAAGCCGTAAGACCTTGATCATGCTTTATTGTGGAAACTGAGTTTTCGTCAAAGGGCGTGGCCACGGCCTGGACTGTGCTTGGTATGGATTAGTGTGTTGTTGTTTGTATATTGTGGGATGGGGAAGCTACAAACGAATTGCCCCTCGTGGGATCAATAAAGTTGGTTCTATTCTATTCTATTCTACTATTCTATTCTATGTTGTTTTGAAGGGACAAGGGATGCTTGAAAACTCACCAAACGTGGCATACACATCACAGGTCGCAGGTCCTGTTGTCTGATGTGATTTTTGTGCTTTGATGCACCAAGATGGCTCAACAGCGCTCCCTTGAATATTTCAATTAAGCAGCCCCCAAAGCTGATTTGACCTGCATGTATGAAACTTGGTAGGCACCTGTAACACTTTAAGACGTACAAAAAAGCCTCTTGGACCCATGCTCCAAACCCAACAGGAAGTCCGCCATTTTGAATTTGCTTACTACCACTTTTGTGCATTTTTGGCCATTTCCAGGGCTTGTAAATTAAAGAAGTTGTCCTACAGATTTTATTCAATTGACTTCAAATGTTGGTCTGTCCCACTGAAAGACCTTGAAGAAGAAAAGTTATAGCTAAAAAGCTTGAGTTTTCATCAAACCATGTGACCGTGGCAAGGCGTTAAACTTGCATGTGTCGCTATGCAACAGGAAGTAGTTTATAACTCCAGCATACACGGTCCGATCTTACCCAAATTTCACAGGATTGATGAGAGTCCCACCCTGGACAGATCTATGTGTCAATATTCAGTGATTAGTACAGAGCCACCTAGCTACAACAGGAAGTATGTCTTTTCGAACATTTATTTTTTGATTTATCTGACATTTACATGCTGTGGTCTATATTTTATATATAGGAACATCATATATCATTAGTTCCTTCTCTGACTCCCTCTAGTGGGAAGAGGAAGTGGTACAAAATGTGAAATAGTCATCTCAGGACTGAATGAAGGATATGCCATCTCACTCCTTTATGTACCGTCTGACTTTGACAGAAATGAACTGATGCGTTAGCCTGCGTCCTGCCAGCACCCCCGAGTTGTGTGAAGGTGCGAGGGCCCGTTCATTGCTGCTTGCAGCTTTAATATTTTGTTTATTTCATTAATTAATTAATATTCATGTTATTAATATTCGACTGGTCATTTGTCGCCTGTCAATCATCTGTCACCTGTCAATCATCTGTCAACTGTCAACTGTCTGCGGCTCAGTCGATGTGACGTGTCGTCAGCTGCAGAAGATTGTGGGCCAGAACCAAAGAGCATGGATACCAAGAGGCGAAGCTCCGTTGAATTTCTGCCAACAGCCACTAGGGGAGCTAACGCCATTTTGGACTGTTGAGCTTGGACTGTTGCGCCCAGACAACATGCAAAATGTCACGGAGAGAGGAGGAAAAAAGTAAAAGAAAACAGTGTAGTGCAATTAACTGCAACAACTATTGGTGGAACACCCCGCACCTGGCCTTCCACCGTTTCCCGAAGGATCCCAACAGAGGTGTACGTTTTCAAGTGTTTTAATATCAATTTAATATGCCAGTTTTCGTGGGAAGATATATGTATATATGTATATATAGGCCTATATATGGCTTCTTGGATCATTTATATCAGAACTGATTACTGCTTTAGCATTAAAATATATCATATTAAAATATCAATCAATCAATCAATCAATTTTATTTATAAAGCCCAATATCACAAATCACAATTTGCCTCACAGGGCTTTACAGCATATGACATCCCTCTGTCCTTATGACCCTCACAGCTGATCAGGAAAAACTCCCCCCAAAAAAAAAACCCTTTAACGGGGAAAAAAAAACGGTAGAAACCTCAGGAAGAGCAACTGAGGAGGGATCCCTCTTCCAGGACGGACAGACGTGCAATAGATGTCGTACAGAACAGATCAGCATAATAAATTAACAGTAATCCGTATGACACAATGAGACAGAGAGAGAGAGAGAGAGAGAGAGACAGAGAGAGAGAGAGAGACAGACAGACAGAGAGAGAGAAAGAGAGAGAGAAAGAGAGAGAGACAGAGAGAGAGAGAGAGAGACAGAGAGAGAGAGACAGAGAGAGACAGAGACAGAGAGAGAGAGACAGAGAGACAGAGAGAGAGAAAGAGAGAGAGAAAGAGAGAGAGACAGAGAGAGAGAGAGAGAGACAGAGAGAGAGAGAGAGAGAGAGAGAGAGAGAGACAGAGAGAGAGAGAGAGAGAGAGAGAGAGAGACAGAGAGAGACAGAGACAGAGAGAGAGAGAGAGACAGGTAATAACAGTAGCTTACAACAACATTATTGAAAGTAATAATATTATAGTTATAGTTCTGGCTACTGTGGTACAATATGTTGAAAGTATGTATTAATATCTGGCAGTATACATGTGTGACAATAGTCATATGTGTATAATAACAGTAGAAGTATGACTAATGACTAATGATGGCAGCAGCAGCAGCAGGAGGCATCTGGCAGGACCAAAATAGCCTATATGTTATTATTATTATTATTATTATTATTATTATTACTGTCCCCTTACTGTACAAACTGTAAATAAATCTTTATTCCTGACTATGTGACATCACCATTAATGTGTTTCTAGTTAAAATATTTTTTTTTTTTTTTTTTTTTTGGTATTTATTTATTTTTTTTGGTAGATTGGCTTATGGGGTGATTTTGAAGGAGTAATTAAGTTAATCTTCTCATAAGTGGATGTAATATGTAGAGATGCCATCTCGGCCGTTTCTCCTCATTTTGTTTTTTTTAAAGTCTATATTTTGCTTTACAAAAATATGAAAAAGCAGCTGTGACCAAGCTATGACGAGGTGAGTAGCATTGTAAGCATAATTAATAGTGATATACTTCAGTTTGTCTGTGTGTTTTTGTATGCAAGCGGGTCTGCTGCGGTCTGCTGACAGTCCAAAATGGCGGCGGTAGGACGAAACCATGGGCGAGTCTGTTGCTATGGGGCGTTCTGTTGAGCTTTGCCTCTTGGTGTCCATGCTCTTTGAGAACAGACAGTAAACTGTGACCTGCTGCAGAGGAACATCCTGGTACTTTTGGCTTCCCATGGAGGTTCACACCTGTCCGTCTGTCACTCTGCAGCAGGAAACAGCTCTTCAAAATAAAAGCTCTGTTATTAATTCCCTGGACTTCAAAATAAAGATTGTTTTTTACCTGCCATCCAATCAGAGCGGACCTGCGACCACCTGTTGGGAAACATGAGTCAGTGACATCATTACAGTGACGTTGGTGTGTTTGACTGTTTGCAGTTAAAAATGTTTTAAATAAAGTTTTTTTTTTTCTTCAGGTACTTCTTCCCTCGTTTCACACTCTGCTGGGCAGAGCTTCTGGAGCTGAAAGTTCGCGTTCCTTGTGAAACGCTGGACTATGTGACGGCGAACTACGGCGCCACATGGAGTGTCCCGGTGAGGAGCTGGGACTGGAAGTCGTCGCCTAGCAACGTACAGGAAAATGGGGTGTGGCCTCAGACCAAGTGGGCGGAGGTTATCCAAGTTTACTGACAGGGAACGTTTGACTGAAAAATGAAACAAATAAAGACGTGACAAAAAACAGACACTGAGGGGTTTTTTTATCTCGACACTTTCTGACTGTATCTGATTATATAGGCCCGTTTCCACTGAAGTTCCTGGTACTATTTGGGGGGCAGGAACTACTACAGTAACGTCCTCTCGCTCTGCCCTCTCAACCACCGTGTCTCCACTGTGCGGCGGAGTAGGAGGAAGGTTCCTGTAAAGTTACCAGGCTCTGGATGTGATGTAATCGTTGCACGACCATTTTGACCAGGGCGACGCAGCAAAGACGTTTAAGTTAATTTAAGTTTATTTACTTTATTAATCCTCCTGAGAGGAAATTCAGTGTTTTCACTCTGTTGTCATTAACACACAGGTCTGAAAGACACACATGCACAAACAGGACCTTTACATGCACAAAGTAGAGAGATGTCAGAGTGAGGGGGCTGCCCTTAGTCAGGCGCCCCGAGCGGTTGGGGGGTTCGGTGCCTTGCTCAAGGGCACCTCGGCAGTGCCCAGGAGGTGAACTGGCACCTCTCCAGCCACCAGTCCACGCTCCATATTTTGGTCCAGACGAGGACTCGACAGGCGACCCTCCGGTTCACAACCCAAGTCCCTATGGACTGAGCTACTGCCGCCCCCCAGAAACAAACAAAGACGAACAACAACAAAGAAGAAGAAGCATAAGTACGAAGCAGAGGTAAGAAGAAGAAAGCAGACATTAAGAAAGACGATAATCAACATGGAAGGAGCTGAGGTGGTTGCTGGGTTTCTGGCATGTCTCGGCATTTACATGGCGGTGAAAGGTATGAACAAGCTAACCCTCGTCTGCTGAGTTTTAAAAATGCCGGCTATTTTGTCACTTTCTGTTGACGTCACATCCCGCCTTGAGTATATCCAATCAGCACCAAGTAATCCCCAAGCCCCAGCCAGGAGTTTTTCTGGGCCGTTCTGAGTACCTACTCCGAGGCAGGGACTTGTTTAGCCCCTGTAAAAGTTCCAGAACTCTGTCCTTCAGGGGTGGTTCCTGCGGTGGAGACACGCACCAACGGCCCCAGCCCCGTAAAATTACCCCGAAGTTCCTGCGGTGGAAACGGGCCTATTGTATCTGTACCTGGCACCATCACATGTCACATCATCACCTGTCACACCATCACCTGTCACATCATCACCTGTCACATTATCACGTCACATCATCACGTCACACCATCGCATGTCACACATCACAAGTCACACCATCACCTGTCACTTGTCACACCATCACCTGTCACATCCTCACCTGTCACACCATCAGATGTCACACCATCACCTGTCACTTGTCACACCATCACCTGTCACATCCTCACCTGTCACACCATCAGATGTCACACCATCACATGTCACACCATCACATGTCACACCACCTGTCACACCATCACATGTCAGACCACCTGTCACACCATCACCTGTCACTTGTCACACCGTCACCTGTTACTTGTCACACCATCACCTGTCACACCATCAGATGTCACATCATCAGATGTCACACCATCACGTCACATCATCGCATGTCACACATCACATGTCACCTTCACCTGTCCCTTGTCACACCATCACCTGTCACACCATCACCTGTCACATCATCACCTGTCACACCATCACCTGTCTAACCATCACGTCACACCATCACCTGTCTAACCATCACATGTCATACCATCACCTGTCACATCATCAGATGTCACACCATCACATGTCACACCATCACCTGTCACATCATCAGATGTCACACCATCACATGTCACACCATCACCTGTCACATCATCAGATGTCACACCATCACATGTCACACCATCACCTGTCACATCATCAGATGTCACACCATCACATGTCACACCACCTGTCACACCATCACCTGTCACATCATCATATCTCACATCATCACCTGTCACACCATCATGTTACATCATCACCTGTCACATCATCACCTGTCACATTATCACGTCACATCATCACATCACACCATCGCATGTCACATATCACGTCACACCATCACCTGTCACTTGTCACACCATCACCTGTCACTTGTCACACCATCACGTCACACCATCACCTGTCACACCATCACCTGTCACATCATCACCTGTCACACCATCAGATGTCACACCATCACCTGTCACATGTCACACCATCACGTCACACCACCTGTCACACCATCACCTGTCACTTGTCACACCGTCACCTGTCACTTGTCACACCATCACATGTCACACCATCACCTGTCATATCATCACCTGTCACATTATCACGTCACATCATCACGTCACACCATCGCATGTCACACATCACGTCATACCATCACCTGTCACTTGTCACACCATCGCCTGTCACATCATCACCTGTCTAGCCATCATGTCATACCATCACCTGTCACATGTCACACCATCACCTGTCACATCATCACCTGTCACACCATCAGATGTCACACCATCACCTGTCACATGTCACACCATCACCTGTCACTTGTCACACCATCACATGTCACACCACCTGTCACACCATCACCTGTCACTTGTCACACCATCACATGTCACACCACCTGTCACACCATCACCTGTCACTTGTCACACCATCACAAGTCACACCATCACCTGTCACACCATCACCTGTCACATCATCACCTGTCAAACCGTCAGATGTCACATCATCAGATGTCACACCATCACCTGTCACACCATTACGTCACATCATCACATGTCACACATCACATGTCACACCTTCACCTGTCACTTGTCACACCATCACCTGTCTAACCATCACATGTCACACCATCACCTGTCACATCATCACCTGTCACACCATCAGATGTCACACCATCACCTGTCACATCATCAGATGTCACATCATCAGATGTCACACCATCATGTCACACCACCTGTCACACCATCACCTGTCACATCATCAGATGTCACACCATCACCTCTCACACCATCACCTGTCACATCATCACCTCTCACATCATCAGATGTCACACCATCACCTCTCACACCATCACCTGTCACATCATCACATGTCACACCACCTGTCACACCATCACCTGTCACATCACCTGTCACACCATCACCTGTCACACCACCTGTCACACCATCAGATGTCACACCATCACCTGTCACATCATCAGATGTCACACCATCACCTCTCACACCATCACCTGTCACATCATCAGATGTCACATCATCACCTCTCACACCATCACCTGTCACATCATCACCTCTCACATCATCAGATGTCACACCATCACCTCTCACACCATCACCTGTCACATCATCACATGTCACACCACCTGTCACACCATCACCTGTCACACCACCTGTCACACCATCAGATGTCACACCATCACCTGTCACATCATCAGATGTCACACCATCACCTCTCACACCATCACCTGTCACATCATCACCTGTCACATCATCAGATGTCACACCATCACCTCTCACACCATCACCTGTCACATCATCAGATGTCACACCATCACCTCTCACACCATCACCTGTCACATCATCAATCACATGTCACACCACCTGTCACACCATCACCTGTCACACCACCTGTCACACCATCAGATGTCACACCATCACCTGTCACATCACCAGATGTCACACCATCACCTGTCACACCATCACGTGTCACACCATCAGATGTCACACCATCACATGTCACACCATCACCTGTCACATCATCACATGTCACACCATCACGTCACACCACCTGATGTCACACCATCACCTGTCACATCATCAGATGTCACACCATCAGATGTCACACCATCACATGTCACACCATCACCTGTCACATCATTACATGTCACACCATCACGTCACACCACCTGATGTCACACCATCACCTGTCACATCATCAGATGTCACACCATCACCTGTCACACCATCAGATGTCACACCATCACCTGTCACACCATCAGATGTCACACCATCACCTGTTACATTATCTTATGTCACACCATCACCTGTCACACCATCACATGTCACACCATCTGTCACACCATCACCTGTCACATAACTTGTCGCATCATCACCTGTCACACCATCACCTGTCACACCACCTGTCACATCATCACCTGTCACACCATCACCTGTCACATCACCTGTCACACCATCACCTGTCGCATCACATGTCACATCAACACCTGTCACACCATCACCTGTCACATAACTTGTCACATCATCACCTGTCACACCACCTGTCACATCATCACCTGTCACACCATCGCCTGTCACATCATCACCTGTCACACCATCACCTGTCACACCACCTGTCACATCATCACCTGTCACACCATCACCTGTCGCATCACATGTCACATCAACACCTGTCACACCACCTGTCACATCATCACCTGTCACATCATCACCTGTCACACCATCACCTGTCACACCATCACCTGTCACATCATCACCTGTTACACCATCACCTGTCGCATCACCTGTCACATCAACACCTGTCACACCATCACCTGTCACATCATCACCTGTCACATCATCACCTGTCGCATCACCTGTCACATCATCACCTGTCACACCATCACCTGTCGCATCACCTGTCACACCATCACCTGTCACACCACCTGTCACATCATCACCTGTCACACCATCACCTGTCATATCAACACCTGTCACACCATCACCTGTCACATCACCTGTCACACCATCACCTGTCACACCATCACCTGTCACATCACCTGTCACATAATCACCTGTCACACCATCACCTGTCACATCACCTGTCACACCATCACCTGTCACATCAACACCTGTCACACCATCATTGAAGTTATTGTTCTTGGCCCCAAACAACTCAGAGACTCTTTATCTGATGACATAGTTTCTCTAGATGGCATTGCTCTGGCCTCTAGCACTACCGTAAGAAACCTCGGAGTAATATTTGATCAAGATTTGTCTTTTAATTCTCATTTAAAACAAACCTCACGGACTGCATTTTTTCATCTGCGTAATATTGTGAAAATTAGGCCTATCCTGACCCGAAAAGATGCAGAAAAATTGGTCCACGCTTTTGTTACCTCTAGGCTGGATTACTGTAACTCTCTATTATCAGGTAGCTCTAGTAAGTCCTTAAAAACTCTCCAGCTAATTCAGAATGCAGCAGCACGTGTACTAACAGGAACTAAGAAACGAGATCATATTTCTCCTGTTTTAGCTTCTCTGCACTGGCTCCCTGTAAAATCCAGAATTGAATTTAAAATCCTACTGTTAACTTATAAAGCTCTAAATGGTCAAGCTCCGTCATATCTTAGAGAGCTCATAGTGCCATATTATCCCACCAGAACACTGCGCTCTGAGAACGCAGGGTTACTCGTGGTCCCTAAAGTCTCCAAAAGTAGATCAGGAGCCAGAGCCTTCAGCTATCAGGCTCCTCTCCTGTGGAATCATCTTCCTGTTACGGTCCGGGAGGCAGACACCGTCTCCACATTTAAGACTAGACTTAAGACTTTCCTCTTTGATAAAGCTTATAGTTAGGGCTGGCTCAGGCTTGCCCTGTACCAGCCCCTAGTTAGGCTGACTTAGGCCTAGTCCGCCGGGGGACCCCCTATAATACACCGGGCACCTTCTCTCCTTCTCTCTCTCTCTCATGTCCTGTTACTGCATATCACTAACTCGGCTTCTTCTCCGGAGCCTTTGTGCTCCACTGTCTCTCAGATTAACTCGTATTGCAGTGGTGCCTGGATAGTATGACATGTGTGGCTGTGCTGCTGCCGTGGTCCTGCCAGATGATGATAAAAAAGATTTTATTGATGTAAAATAATATGCTGATGTGACATTTTCCACCTGTCCGCTGCACACTGAGTCTGGTGGTCAGCCCTATTACTGTCATTATCGTCTGTCCTGCATCTCTCTCTCTCTCTGTCTCTGTCTCTCTCTCTCTCTCTCTCTCTGTCTCATTGTGTCATACAGATTACTGTTAATTTATTATGTTGATCTGTTCTGTACGACATCTATTGCACGTCTGTCCGTCCTGGAAGAGGGATCCCTCCTCAGTTGCTCTTCCTGAGGTTTCTACCGTTTTTTTTCCCCCGTTAAAGAGTTTTTGGGGAGTTTTTCCTGATCAGCTGTGAGGGTCATAAGGACAGAGGGATGTCGTATGCTGTAAAGCCCTGTGAGGCAAATTGTGATTTGTGACATTGGGCTTTATAAATAAAATTGATTGATTGATTGATTGATTGACCATCACCTGTCACATCATCACCTGTCACATCACCTGTCACATCATCACCTGTCACACCATCACCTGTCACACCATCACCTGTCAACCACACCTCCTTCATTAATTCATCAGATTAAAGTTAGTTAAACACTGTTGATTTATTATGAAGCATATTTACAGTCAATGACCTCTCAACCAAACCTCATTCATTTATCATTCTAACTGTAAAACAGACTGAGATAAACACTGTGTTGTTATTGTTGTTGTTGTTAATCATTTCAGATGTATTTGTGACCTCTCAACCAAACCTCATTCATTTATTTATCATTTTACGTGAACGTGACGTCACCCTGTATCAAACAGTTTTCAGTCAATGTCCGGGTTCGTCCGAAGACGTCACTCCGCCGCCGCCTCGCGCTGCCCCTCCTTGTGGACCACGTGTCCCTTGCTGATCAGGTCCGGTATCTCCACGGCCAGCCAAGGTCCGAGTCCCAGCGCCATCAGGTGCGCCAGGCCGAAGCGCGGCGCGTTGCGCGCCCACAGCGGCGCGAAGTGTTCGGTCAAGCAGATCTTCCCGCCGCGGTACATCTTGGCGGTCTTGCCGTCCAGCTCCGGTACCGCCACCTCGGGCGCGGTGTCCGGATACGTCACCGGAATGTCGAACTCCAGCCGGAACTCGTAGCGCAGTAGCTCGTGGATGAACCAGCACGTACCGGTCCAGCGCGTGCCGTCCGCGTTGCTCTCGAGGCGGAACCAGTCGTTGTCCGCCGCCTTGTTCTGCTCCACGAACTGGATCAGAGCCTGGTACTCCTCCTTCAGCCGCTGCGGCCACAGCGCGCGGTCCCGCGGCCCCGCGTGCGTCTTCAGCAGCGGGATCTGTGACACGGCTCTGCGCGTGGCCTCGTCCGCCATTTGGTCGGCTCTAGAGAGAAGCGGCTCCGGTCCCGGTTCACTGTCTGAGCTGGTCTGAGCACTGACGTGGACTTCCGGTCTGTCACGTTGCGGAGCTGCTTCCTGTACGGGATTTTCAGAACAAAAGCCTCCTTATGTGAATACGCTGAGGCGAACTGACGGTGCACGAGCTCGGGCGGCTGCTGCAGGGGGCGGAAACTTTTTTTTTTTTTTTTTTTATTGTGCGACACACAAAACCTTACATACAGACATACACTCATAGATACTTACAAACCTACATGGGGTGCAGAGATACACACAAAGCAAGGGTAAAAACAACAACAAAAAACAGCCAGAGGCCTTTACAGATCACTTCCACAAAATTTCTCCATAATAGATTATGTTTTTGCGGCTTTCTTATTTCTAATGTCCTTAATTGTGGCAGCATAACGGCGCAGTTCTTGTCGAAAGGGTACAATGTTTGGTTTAGATTTGACCCATTTGTTTTTATGGATGTGAAATTTCCCCAAACTCAAGATCAACTGACAGAAAAAACACAAATCTTTGTCTTGGTCATCAAAATAAATAAAAATATGTTTTTCCTGGAAACTGATCGTCCTTCCTGTTTTCTCTTGCACAAAATGTTGAACATCTTTCCAAAAAGTTCTACTGTAAGTACACTGATAAAATAAGTGAGAGATGGTTTCATCCACAGAAATCACACACATATTCAATGTCCAGTTTAAATCTTTCTAGTGTTTTTTTTGCAGGGTAGATTTGATGTAAAATTTTAAACGAACCTTCTTTCACCTTGTTATTAAGACAGAATTTGTCACCAACCAGCCACACTTTATGCCAGTTAACCTCTCCAAATTGTGCAGTCCAGTAAATTTGACCTCTAGGCAGAATCCTTGCTTGTAAGCAGCTTCTCAAATATGTGTTAGAGCAGGATTTTTTTGTAATGTCTACTTCGCCCACAAAAATATCACAATTATAATTTTCTGCAACAGCAGCATTTCTTTCAGTCCCTTTAAGAAGCTGCAGCACACCCTGTGGTAGTGCATCAAAAATCACAGCATATTTCTTCAACGTGAGTGGCAAGTGAAATTTTAACAAAAATTCTTCATAAGAAAGTAAAAAACCTTGATCATTGATAAGTTGGTCAACTAATAAAATTCCATGCTCCACCCAATCCTTATAAAACAGTGATTTGTTTTTGTAAAGGATGTCTTCATTATTCCAAATATAATACCTGGTTGGTGAGAAATTATGTTTGTAGATCAGTTTCCAGGACAGCAAAGCTTGTTTGTGAAAGTTGGGAAGTTTGGCAGAAAGTTTTTCAACTCTGTAGTTACATTTCAACATAAACTGTATTCCACCTAATGAATTAAATACAGGTGTGGCAAAAGAGTTCCAGAAGTTGTTCTTCTGTCTGCATAAGTTGATTAACCAGTTAATCTTAAAAGAGCGATTTAATGTTTCAAAGGTTAACACATCCAAGCCACCATCCCTCTTGGCGTTACACAAAATATTCTTCCAGATAAAGTTGAATGAGATTTGATCTAGTTTCTTAGAGACTACTGCAGGTATTTCTAGTGCTAGTGACAAATATACAGATCTTGAAATTCCTTCAGCTTTAGATAACAGCGTCCGACCATTTGAGGATAGATCCCTCATTAACCACATATTGAATTTTCTTTGTATTTGTTGAGTTATTGGTTCAAAGTTTACCTCCGAGCGCCTGTTCTCATTTTTGTCAAGCACTACATCCAGATATGTCACAGTTTGTTTAATGGGAATATCACTCAATTCTAACAGATCACAGTGTTTAAGGGGAAACAGCACAGATTTATTAAGGTTCATTGTCAATCCAGAAACCTCAGAAAACTCTCTGATGCACTGCACAGCTGTGTCAAGTTCATTTTGATTGGACACAAAAATTGTTGTATCATCCGCTAATTGAGCCAATTTGAATTCTCTACCTAAAGCCCTTATACCCTGAAAGTTGCTTCTTTTAATATGTGTTGCCATGACCTGTGTGACCAGCAAAAACAAAAAAGGACTTAGTGGGCATCCTTGTCTGATTCCACGACTGATATTAAACCTGGGCGTTGTACCATTTGTTACCTTAATTGAGCTGTTACTTCCTTTATAAAGTGTTTGAACTGCCCTCAAAAACCTATTTCCGGCGGAGACATAGGGCGGAGACGCCAAGCTGTGGTGACGTCATACAGTTTCCCAGCAGCCTTCAGTCCGTACAGGAAGTGACAGAAACACTGACTTCTTGTCGGATTTGAGCCTCTGAGCGGTCATCAGTTTGTTTTCATTATGACGGAGTAATTAGGGTCCGGGCAGCTAAGCTTCCAGACACTATTGTAATCCTAGGTATTCTTCTTCTTTTTCTTCCGAGGAAATCATACTTCCCATGGGTGAAAACTCACCAAACTTTGCACAAAGGTCCAGTCTCATGCCAGATATCCTCAGCTGTAAACTCAAGCCAATAGTCCTGGTGGTGGCGCTACAGCAAGCGTCTAAAGTTCAAAACTTTGAAAATTCATAACAAATCAACCATACGTGCTACAACTTCACAACTTTCATCAAACTGTAGCCCCAATACGGAAGAAACTTTGGTACATTTAAACCTACTAAAAATTATGAAGTTCATCACTCTGTTTTTTTTTTTCAAAAACTGTAAAACTTCTTAAACCTATCTCCTCCCACAATTTTTATTGAAAATTGAGCCTACAGTGCATCAAAATGTTTGACTGTAAACGGTACTGTAAACATATACATGCAAATTCTTGCTAAATAAATCTTCAATGTTCATGAAAAAAATGATAAAATTCTAGAGTCATGGTAGATGATGTGTGGCAAATTTCAGAATTTTATCTCAAACTGAATTTTTGACAGCATTTTGAATTTTGCTCTAATGTGAACAATTGGAGTCAATGTAAAAATGGCAATTTTAAACATCAGTTTTTCGCTTATGGAGCAAATCAATCATTGTTACAAACAAATTACCAACATCTCCATGCTGTCTAGATGCAATATGTGTATTTTCAGATTTTTGTCTTAATAACTGAATTTTTTACAGTGGTTTCAAATCTGCCTTTCCATGCATGTATGGCTGCTTTCCTACACAACAGTGAATGGCTTACTCAATTTGTGAAGCCACTGTTGAGTTGCTACTTGCCAATTAGCTCAGAGCGGTAGATGACCGTCTTAGGTTCCAGAGGTTGCGGATTCAAGCCTCAACTGGTGCAGAATCCACATTGTAATGTAATCATCTTCTTGTGCTCCAGCTTATTGCTTAAAATTGCCTGAGTGTGACTGATCACTGTGCAGCATCTTCAAGTCTTTTTTCTGACAGAAAATCTGCCTTCTCATGCTTGAAAATAAACCAAACTTTGCACAAAGATCCAGTGTCAATACTTCAGTGTGAAACCATCTGAGGCTTCTCACTTTGCACATAGCTCAACTAGTTAAAAATCAGTTTTTCGCTTATGGAGCAAATCAATCATTGTTACAAACAAATTACCAACATCTCCATGCTGTCTAGATGCAATAAGTGTATTTTCAGATTTTTGTTTTGATAACTGAATTTTTTACAGTGGTTTGAAATCTGCTTTTCCATGCATGGACGGCTGCTAAACCTGCACGTCTGGCTTAGTCAGTTTGTGAAGCTACACATGAATTGTCACTGACTAATTAGCTCAGTGAGATAGAAATTGAGTCTTAGTCTCAGAGGTTGTGAGTTCAAGCCTCAGCTGATGTAAAAGGCAGATTGTGTTGCTAAATTCCTAAATGTCTTCCAATTCTTCTGCTTGTTGCTCAGAATTGCCTAAAAATGCCCGGACCCGACCCACCGCTGCGCAGCAGCTATAATTTATTAAAATGTTTCACTGCTTATCTGAAATTTGTCCTCATGAATTCATCTGTAAATCAGAATCACATCAGTCTGACCTGTCACCACAGCAACAGAGACTCAATGCACTGTCTGACTGTACACTTCATATGTTATACAAGATAACAGCTTTCATTAAACATCAGTCAGATACAGTCAGACATATTCAGATACCGTCAGATATAATCAGATACAGTCAGATATATTCAGATACCTTCAGATATAATCAGATACAGTCAGATATAATCAGAAAAAGATATATATAATCAGATACAGTCAGATAAAGTTAGATATATTCAGATACAGTCAGATACAATCATGGGTGCAGATCTGATGACAAATTTGGGGGGGGACACAATCAGTTGTGATTTTTTTTTTTTAATTGCACGCGTGCAAATCATGCCCACAGAGCGCTTGAGATTGCCAGCATATTTCACGATTTCATAGAGGCTCATCACCATCACCAAGTCATTCAAAAAGCACTACAAAGAGAATCATATGCTTATCTTTACTGTTTATTTCTCTTAAACAGCCAGTAGTACATGGAACCAGCCATCACCCTCCTTCGCTGTTAGTTAATGCTACTTCTAGTTTCAGGGTCTCAGGCATGTTATGTCCACTCACGTTCTCATCTCTTGCCTCTCATGGATTCCCATTTCTCCTCATCATCTTCCCTTTCTCCCAGTATATAGGACTACTGTATACATTTGTTCAATTTCAATCATTTAAGCTATTTAGAATTGGGGGGACAATTTGTGTTTTTCAGAATCCCCCCCGGGATATGCACCCATGGATATAATCAGATACAGTCAGATAAAGTTAGATATATTCAGATATATTCAGATACAGTCAGATAAAGTCAGATACAGTCAGATAAAGTTAGATATATTCAGATATATTCAGATACAGTAAGATAAAGTCAGATATAATCAGATACAGTCAGACAAAGTCAGATATAATCAGATACAGTCAAACATATTCAGATACCATCAGATATAATCAGAAAAAGATATATATAATCAGATACAGTCAGATAAAGTTAGATATATTCAGATACAGTCAGATATAATCAGATACAGTCAGATATATTCAGATACAGTCAGATATAATCAGGTATAATCAGAAACAGTCAGATATAATCAGATACAGTCAGATATATTCAGATAAAGTTAGATATATTCAGATACAGTCAGATAAAGTTAGATATATTCAGATACAGTCAGACAAAGTCAGATATAATCAGATACAGTCAGATACCATCAGATATAATCAGATACAGTCAGATATAATCAGAAAAAGATATATATATAATCAGATACAGTCAGATAAAGTTAGATATATTCAGATACAGTCAGATATAATCAGATACAGTCAGATATATTCAGATACAGTCAGATATAATCAGATATGATCAGATATAATCAGATATGATCAGATACAGTCAGATATAATCAGGTATAATCAGAAACAGTCAGATATAATCAGATACAGTCAGATATATTCAGATAAAGTTAGATATATTCAGATTCAATTCAATTCAATTTTATTTATAAAGCCCGATATCACAAATCACAATTTGCCTCACAGGGCTTTACAGCATACGACATCCCTCTGTCCTTATGACCCTCACAGCGGATCAGGAAAAACTCCCCAAAAAACCCTTTAACGGGGAAAAAAAAACGGTAGAAACCTCAGGAAGAGCAACTGAGGAGGGATCCCTCTTCCAGGACGGACAGACGTGCAATAGATGTCGTACAGAACAGATCAGCATAATAAATTAACAGTAATCCATATGACACAATGAGACAGAGAGAGAGAGAGAGAGAGAGAGAGAGAGAGAGATGCAGGTAATGACAGTAGCTTACAACAACATTAATGAAAGTAATAATATTATAGTTATAGTTCTGGCTACTGTGGTACAATATGTTGAAAGTATGTATTAATATCTGACAGTATACTTGTGTGACAATAGTCATATGTGTATAATAACAGTAGAAGTATGACTAATGACTAATGATGGCAGCAGCAGCAGGAGGCATCTGGCAGGACCACGGCAGCAGCACAACCACACACGTCACGCTGTCCAGGCACCGCTGTGATATGAGTTAATCTGAGAGACAGTGGAGCACAAAGGCTCCGGAGAAGAAGCCGAGTTAGTGACATCCAGAATGGCCGAGTTAGCAAGATGCAGTAATAGGATGAGAGTGAGAGAGAGAGAGAGAGAGAGACAGAGAGAGAGAGAGAGAGAGAGAGAGAGAGAAGGTGCCCGGTGTATTATAGGGGGTCCTCCGGCAGACTAGGCCTAAGTCAGCCTAACTAGGGGCTGGTACAGGGCAAGCCTGAGCCAGCCCTAACTATAAGCTTTATCAAAGAGGAAAGTCTTAAGTCTAGTCTTAAATGTGGAGACGGTGTCTGCCTCCCGGACTGTAACAGGAAGATGATTCCACAGGAGAGGAGCCTGATAGCTGAAGGCTCTGGCTCCTGATCTGCTAAGTTAAGATCTGTATCTGCTAAGATACAGTCAGATATAATCAGATAGAATCAGATATATTCAGATACAGTCAGATATAATCAGATACAGTCAGATATAATCAGAAAAAGATATATATAATCAGATACAGTCAGATAAAGTTAGATATATTCAGATACAGTCAGATATAATCAGATACAGTCAGATATATTCAGATACAGTCAGATATAATCAGATATGATCAGATATAATCAGATATGATCAGATACAGTCAGATATAATCAGGTATAATCAGAAACAGTCAGATATAATCAGATACAGTCAGATATATTCAGATAAAGTTAGATATATTCAGATACAGTCAGATATAATCAGATAGAATCAGATATAATCAGATACAGTCAGATATAATCAGATAGAATCAGATATAATCAGATACAGTCAGATATATTCAAATAAAGTTAGATATATTCAGATACAGTCAGATATAATCAGATACAGTCAGATATATTCAGATACAGTCAGATATAATCAGATATGATCAGATATAATCAGATATGATCAGATATGATCAGATATAATGAGGTATAATCAGAAACAGTCAGATATAATCAGATACAGTCAGATATATTCAGATAAAGTTAGATATATTCAGATACAGTCAGATATAATCAGATAGAATCAGATATAATCAGATACAGTCAGATATATTCAAATAAAGTTAGATATATTCAGATACAGTCAGATATAATCAGGTATAATCAGGTCCAGTCTTTTATCCCAACAGAATGTAATTTTTAACACACCTACTACAGTCAGATATATTCAAATAAAGTTAGATATATTCAGATACAGTCAGATATAATCACATACAGTCAGATATATTCAGATATAATCAGATACAGTCAGATATATTCAGATAAAGTTAGATATATTCAGATATAATCAGATACAGTCAGATATATTCAGATATAATCAGATATATTCAGATACAGTCAGATATAATCAGATAGAATCAGATAGAATCAGATACAGTCAGATATATTCAGATAAAGTTAGATATATTCAGATATAGTCAGATATAATCAGATATAATCAGATACAGTCAGATATAATCAGGTATAATCAGACATAACCAGATATAATCACATACAGTCAGATATAATCAGATACAGTCAGATATAATCAGAATCAGGTATAATCAGATACAGTCAGATATAATCAGATATAATCATGTATAATCAGATACAGTCAGATATACTCAGAATCAGGTATAATCAGATATAGTCAGATATAATCCGATATAGTCAGATACAGTCAGATATAATCAGATACAGTCAGATATAATCAGGTATAATCAGATACAGTCAGATATAATCAGATACACTCAGATATAATCAGGTATAATCAGATATAACCAGATATAATCAGATACAGTCAGATATAATCAGATATAATCAGATACAGTCAGATATAATCAGATATGATCAGATATAATCAGATACAGTCAGATACAGTCAGATATAATCAGATACAGTCAGATATAATCAGATATAATCAGGTATAATCAGATATAATCAGATACAGTCAGATATAATCAGATATAATCAGATACAGTCAGATATAATCAGATACAGTCAGATATAATCAGATACACTCAGATATAATCAGATATAATCAGATACAGTCAGATATAATCAGGTATAATCAGATACACTCGGATATAATCAGATATAATCAGGTATAATCAGATACAATCAGATACAGTCAGATAGAATCAGATACAGTCAGATAGAATCAGATACAGTCAGATTTAATCAATTATAATCAGATAGAATCAGATACAGTCAGATATAATCAGATAGAATCAGATAGAATCAGATACAGTCAGATATAATCAGATAGAATCAGGTATAATCAGATACAGTCAGATATAATCAGATAGAATCAGATACAGTCAGATATAATCAGATAGAATCAATCAGATACAGTCAGATATAATCAGATAGAATCAGATACAGTCAGATATAATCAGATAGAATCAGGTATAATCAGATACAGTCAGATAGAATCAGGTATAATCAGATACAGTCAGATATAATCAGATAGAATCAGATACAGTCAGATATAATCAGATAGAATCAATCAGATACAGTCAGATATAATCAGATAGAATCAGATACAGTCAGATAGAATCAGATAGAATCAATCAGATACAGTCAGATATAATCAGGCATAATCAGATACAATCAGATACAGTCAGATTTAATCAATTATAATCAGATAGAATCAGATACAGTCAGATAGAATCAGATAGAATTAGATAGAATCAGATACAGTCAGATATAATCAGATAGAATCAGGTATAATCAGATACAGTCAGATACAGTCAGATAGAATCAGATAGAATCAGATACAGTCAGATATAATCAGATAGAATCAGGTATAATCAGATACAGTCAGATATAATCAGATAGAATCAGATACAGTCAGATATAATCAGATAGAATCAAGTATAATCAGATACAGTCAGATAGAATCAGATAGAATCAGATACAGTCAGATATAATCAGATAGAATCAGGTATAATCAGATACAGTCAGATATAATCAGATAGAATCAGATACAGTCAGATATAATCAGATAGAATCAGATAGAATCAGATACAGTCAGATATAATCAGATAGAATCAGATAGATCATCAGGAAATTGGTGCTCATCCAGGTTTTTATGTCTTTAAGGCAGTTATGGAGTTTAGTTAATTGATTACTTTCTTCTGGCTTCATAGATAAATACAACTGAGTATCATCCGCATAACAATGGAAATTTATAGAGTTATTTCTAATGATGTTACCTAAAGGAAGCATATATAAAGTGAAGTCATCACCATCATCATCATCATCATCATCATCACCATCATTATCATCACCATCATCATCACCATCATCATCATCATTATCATCACCATCATCACCATCATCACCATCATCATCATTATCATCATTATCATCACCATCATCATCATCATCACCATCATCATCATCATGGTGGTGATGATGATGATGATGATGATGATGACTTTTACAATCCATGTAATACGTTATCAATAGAGTTAATGGATGAATTAGTTGTACATTTAGGAGGGAAAGTGATATGTTGTAGAGATTTTAATGCTCACAGTACAGTATGGGGTAATTGTAATGATGATAATGGTGTGGTGATTGAGGAATTAATGGAGAGTAAAAATTTAGTCTGCTTAAATGATGGTAGTGATACAAGAATTAATATCAGAACGGGCTCAGAATCAGCTATAGATCTTACTCTTGTGTCAGATTCATTGGCAGGTGTTTGTTCATGGGAAGTGATCAGAGACATGACTGTTGGCAGTGACCACTATCCTATTATCACTGTCGTAGGATTGAGAGTAGAAGAATATGATAATGAGGGATCCCAGAAATGTGCTTTTAGTAGTGCTGATTGGGAGAAATGTGGGTGTATCTGTGATCAAGAAATGCAGAAAATTGATATTAATGATGAAGATGTTGATAATGTAAATCTTTCTGTTTGTGGAGCTATTTTAGAGGCTGCAAAGAAGTCCATTCAGAAGAAGGGAGGTAAGCACATAAAGAAGATTGTTCCATGGCGGACAAAGGAGTGTGATGAAGCAATTAAGTCTTGAAATAAAGCTTTTAAAATGTTGAAAAGAAATCACAGTTTTCAGAATCTCATTGAATATAAGAGACTGCAAGCAAATGTAAGGAGAGTCATAAAAAAATGCAAAGAAGGAATTTTGGAGGACATTTTGTAACTCAGAGGGAAGGGAGACAGAAATTGGGAAAATATGGAAAATGATAGAAAGAATGAATGGGAATAAAAGAGAATATGGGTATCCAGTTTTAAATGAGAAGAGAATTTTTCCAAAGAGGAGATTGAAATAATTTTGGGTGAAGTGGACTTAAGAAAAAAGATTTTATTTTCTTCAGTTAGTAGTGGTGCGACAGGGACAGGCAAAGCGAAGGCCTGGAGGGAGGTAACAGATGCTGTTAATGTTGTCTCCGTAGTACAAAGAACCAGAGGTGTCAGAGGTGAAGCGTAAATGGTTTGATATGAAACTGGAGGCAAAGAAACGCATAAGCACACACACAAAAAAATACAGCGGTCACCAAACAGAAGATTCATTTGTGGGGTTTTGAATGAAGTGGGAACGGGAAACCAGAGATGTTTTGTGCGTAATGGATAAACTATAAATCAGTGATGGCTGTCGGAATGTAGAGTTATTTAACATTTATTTTAACAAATGATGCGGATAACATATAGCCTACAGCAGTTTGTATGCATCGTCTTCAAATTATTTGAATCTTAATAGCCTAAAGCTCTGTTTAATACAACGTAAATTTAACATTCTTCAAATCAGATTTATTCACACAAAACAAAACAAAACAAAACATGTTGTCTCAAATAATTCCTTCAGCTGGCGCGTGCTCCTTCATGGCTCCACCACCTGCTGCTCCTGCTGAACCCAGGCACCGAGGCCGAAGAGGCTGTGATCCGGCTGTCCTTACGGATATTTGTATTATCATCATTCAACATGTAGAAAGAACGTGTAATCTATTGAGTTCATTTACATAGATAATTCACAATCATGAACCTAACCTGGATCTTAAACCTGCTAATTGCCAACTAATTTAACTAAATGTGTTATATTTTTAATATTTTGTCATGTTTAGATTATGTGTTTCAAAGGCATCTGTGTATTGTGTACATAACAGAACGCAATACGAGTTAAAATTATAATTTCCAATAGTGACAAGCAATATTTATGTGCTTTACTAAATTTACACAAGCACTACGAGCGGTCAGCAGCAGGAGTAGATTTTGTTAGTAGCTACGAAAAGATTGGAGCTACTAAAATATTGATGAATGCGGACATGCACGTAAATTTCAGTCTGCGAACAATTTACAAACAAATTCCTTCTGCTCTTGTTTCATAAATGAGACCCAGTATTTTTTACAAGGAAAAGAACTGGTGGTACAGCAAAACTAAAACTGTATAAGCAAGAGCTGGAGAGAGTGAAACAATTTAAGTTTTTAGGGATATGGTTTGATGAAAGAGTCACATGGGCTGAACATATTCAAAAGGTGGTGGATAAATGTAAGAAAGTATTAAATGTGATGAGGTGTTTGGTGGGAAGTGAACGGGGGGCAGACAGTATATGGTTGTGTGTATATGGCACAGTATATGGCTGTAAAGGCCATATACTATGGGTTGATCAGATAAGTGTTGGATTATGGATGTGTGGTGTATGGATTGGCAGCAAGCACATCTCTTAAAAAGTTGGACATTATTCAATATCAAGCATTAAGGTTATGTTCAGGTGCATTTAAAACAACTCCAACAGCAGCATTACAGGTGGGAATGGGAGAAATGCCATTAGATTTGAGGAGGTTACAGCTATCATTGAATTATTGGGTTAATTTCCAGGGTCACAGTAAAGATCATCTGACACAACTCACTTTAAAACCTTGTTGGGAAAAGGAGAAAAGGGACAGTAAAAGCTTTGGGTGGACAATGACACAGTAAGCAAAAGAAATTGAAATAGCACATTTAAACATTAGTCCTACAGTACCATTGCCAATTATACCACCTTGGATACTTCCAAATGCCACAGTAGATTTTACATCATTAAAAAAGAACAAGGATAGAGAGTTTGTTTATAACTCATATACCATACAGGCATACATTGGAGACTATAACAGTTACATCCAGATATATACAGATGCATCAAAGGATTCAGTTAAGTCAGGAGTAGCTTTTATTGTCCCAGAGTTTCATATCACAGTCGGAAAAAGGATCAGTGAGCAAGTGTCTGTTTATACAGGGGAAAGGATTGTGATATTGTTAGCAGTACAGTGGATTGAAGACATAAGACCGTTGAGAGCAGTTATTTGTTCAGATTCAAGTTCAGCATTAGTCAGTTTACAGCACAGTCATTCACACAACAGACCAGATATTTTGATAGAGGTACAACAAACACTATACAGAATTCAAATGATGGGGATTACAGTGGTGTTTTTATGGGTACCAGCACACATTGGAGTTAAAGGGAATGAAATGGCAGATAAGGCTGCAAAGGAGGCAACAAAAAAATAAATATATTGATTTGGCAGTTTGTGTTAGTAAATCAGAAATAAAGAGCATAATTAAACAAAGATTGAAGAGTAGGTGGCAAAAACAATGGGAGGAGAAGACGGGGCGGAGGTATTATAGGATACAAAGGAAAGTAGGAGAGATGAGATATGCAGGAAAGAACAGAAGAGAGGAATCAATAATACCAAGACTCAGGTATGGACATACTTCGCTTAACTATACATTACTCAAAATAGGTAAACCTCCGCTCCGGTAGGTGGCGGTAGTTGACCGGGGCGCTCCTCCTCCTCCTCCTCCTGCAGCAGCAGCAGCAGCAGAAAAAGACGTTACAACAACAGACTCGGTCGGCCATTTTCCCTCCGCGAGCTGCCTCAGTCTGTTTTCTCATTATTGTTGTTGTTTTTTGTTTGAACCAAACTGAAAAGGGTTTGATCTGTAGCGTCACTTGAGCGCGAGGCGGGAGCACGTCATAGCGGCTGTGATGGCGGCCGACCGGCGCGAGGACAAAGGTGAGGCGCGAGCAGGCCGCTTTGTTAGCATCTGTTAGCATTAGCATGTGTGCTGTCTTTGTTCTGTTGAGCTGTGGATCAATAATCAGCGGTGTGTCGATACGTTATCTATGAGCATGTTAGTTAGTGGGTGGTGACGTGTTAATATGTTAGATAACGAGCAGAGAAAACTCACTTCTCTGTCATTCATTATGACGTTCATTCTCCACCCCCCCCCCCCCCCCCCCACACACACACACACACACACACACACACACACACACAACCCATTCATCAATCTGCTGATGAGACTGATCGACTCTATAAAATCAATCAGTCGTAGACTCCATGTTTGTCTGAGAAGGAGCAGCTCCTCCATCTTGTTGGTCAGAGACTGCAGTCTGGTTGCTGTTACTGTAACTGGTTGCTTTAACTGGTTACTGTCACTAGTTGCTGTAACTGGTTGCTTTAACTGGTTACTGGTAATTTAATTGTGCCTTGCTCAAGGGCACCTTGACAGTGCCCAGGAGGTGAACTGGCACCTCTCCAGCCACCAGTCTATACTCCATATTTGGTCTGGACGGGGACTCGAAAAGGCGACCTCCGGTTCCCAACCCAGGTCCCTACGGACTGAGCTATTGCCGCCCACTGTTACTGGTTGCTGTAACTGGTTACTGTCACTAGTTGCTGTTACTGTAGTCTCTACAGTCTGCAAACCCCAGAGATCTTGCCCCCGGAAGAAGAGCGGAAGAGCCCTGGTTTGGCTGCAGTTGTTGTCAGGTTAAATCGTCCGTGTGGTGAACTAACGAGGTGGAACATAATTGGCGTTAATGCAAATTCTGAATCCATCGCTATGGTTCAGCATATTTACTTGTAGCTATATAAACGGAAGTCGGAAATGGAAATTCGCCTCCTCCGCCCAAATCAAACCGAAATGCCAAAAAATCGGGGGTCTGCCCCAGAGGCTGTATTCGCCGTCTGCCGGAAGTTAGACGCCGAATACAGCCGATGGGTTCTGAGAATGCTGTTACTGTAACTGTTACTGGTTACTGTGTCTGTTACTGGTTGCTGTTGCTGTTGCTGTTACTAGTTGCTGGTTAATGGTTACTGGTTACTGTTACTGGTTGCCGTTACTGGTTACTGTGACTGTTACTGGTTGCTGTTACTGGTTACTGCTACTGGTTGCTGTTACTAGGTACTGTTACTGTGACTATTACTGGTTGCTGTTGCTGTTACTGTTACTAGTTGCTGGTTACTGGTTACTGTGATTGTTACTGGTTACTGTTACTGGTTGCCGTTACTGTGACTGTTACTGGTTGCGGTTACTGGTTACTCTGACTGTTACTGGTTGCTGTAACTGATTACTGTTACTGGTTTATAGACTGTGTTGTGGTTTCAGATGGAGAGTTAAACGTTCTGGAAGATATTCTGACTGAAGCTCCGGATCAAGACGATGAACTGTACAATCCTGAGACTGAACGAGCCGTCAGCGACAAGAAAGGTACCTGAGAGTACTGCTGATACTGATACTGATATTAATATTGATAACGATACTGATATTGATACTGATATTAATATTGATATTAATAATGATACTGATAGTGATACTGATATTAATATTGATAATGATACTGATATTAATATTGATATTAATGATACTGATAGTGATACTGATATTAATATTGATATTGATAATGATACTGATATTGATATTGATACTGATACTGATATTAATAATGATACTGATATTGATACTGATATTAATATTGATATTGATAATGATACTGATAGTGATACTGATATTAATATTGATATTGATAATGATACTGATAGTGATACTGATATTAATATTGATACTGATATTAATAATGATACTGATAGTGATACTGATATTAATATTGATATTGATAATGATACTGATACTGATATTAATATTGATGTTGATACTGATACTGATATTAATACTGATATTGATACTGATACTGATATTAATATTGATTTGATACTGATACTGATATTAATACTGATATTGATACTGATACTGATGATAATATTGATACTGATATTGATATTGATACTGATACTGATATTGGTATTGATACTGATATTGATACTGATACTGATATTGATACTGTTACTGATCGTCCTGAATAAACTCTGATCCGTCCATAACAACAGAAGCAGTAGTGGCATGTCACATCTTCACCCTCTGCTCTGTCTGTCAGGAACAAAGAGGAAGAGTGAGCGCTCAGACAGCCAGGATCTGAAGAGGCTCCGCCCCTCCACAGGCCACGCCCCCTCCAGGTCTTCCTCTACCAACAAGAGAGCCCCGGGCCCCCCTCTGTCCTCCTCCTCTAAGAAGGTGGCGTCCAGCCCCCGCGGCCGTCACACCACCACCAGCTACCGTCACGAATACTATGAGGAGCGAAAGGGGCGGCGAGGGACCCGAGAGACGACCAGGAGCCGTGGAGGAGAGGACGTCCGCCGCAGGGACACGCAGAGAGGACTGGACAGTCTGAGCCAGGTACTGACACTGTCCCATCTTTTCAACAGACAATCAGCTTTCAGTTTGACAGACATTCATTTGAATTTCCTGTCTGTTCTCAGAAACTGCGACGGGCAAGCCCCTCCCCCCATGAGGATGACAACCAATCAGAAGAGGAGGCAGCAGCAGAGTATGGCTCGGAGCAGGGGTCAGGAAGCTCCTCCCCTGCCGCCTCCCATGTAGAGGAAGAGGAAGAGGAGGATCAGGAAGAAGATGAGGATGAAGAAGAAGAGGAGGGCATGGAAGAAGAGGAGGAGGAAGAGGAGGAGGAGGAGGAAGGAGAGAAGGAGGAGGAGGAAGAGGAAGAGGAGTATGAGCGTCGCGGCGGTGGCGAGGGCAACGACTACGACACACGCAGCGAGGCCGGCGACTCACGCTCCGCCTCCTCTGTCAGTTTCTCTGACGACGGCGAGTCGGTGCACTCAGGCTCCGCCTCCGAGGCCTCAGGTAGCCATAACAACAGTGAAAAACGCTCTCCGTTCTACCTGGATGGTCAGAGGTTTAAAGTGAGGTATTTATCCACCTGCAGCAGGTGTGGGACCACCCACCCTCTGTTTACAGGGGCTGTTGGGAGTATTGTCACAGGGGGGCAGTGGCATTGACATGAAAAAAAGTCAACATCAGTCTAGAGGCTAGTTTATTCCCTCTATGTCTACAAAAATAGATCCGGGCAGTGTTGTAGACGGCAGCAGTCTGTGAGGTCATTAAATACATCCTGACATGTGGGTGGAGAATTCTCTTCTTACACCTTGTTCCATACCGTCATTATTTAAATGTTGAACTGTTGAACTTCTGGATTTCTTAACGAGTCACACACTCTGTCCCGCGACAACCCTTCTATGCTCCGAGTGACGCTGCACGGCGGCTCAATTCACAAAGTGTGGTGGTGCCGCCCACCTGACATCAAACTCCACCTCTCTAAAGATTTTTAAGATGGTACGTGCTGGTGACCTTTAGGGTTGGGTACCAAAACTCGGTACTTTTTGTACTTGGTACCGATTCACATTGGTACTACCGAGTACGGATTCACTTAAAATGAAACGGTGCCAAATTTCGGTACCTGAGGTGGAGTTGGAGCGAGAGCGCATGACTCGCACCTCAAACTCAGCAACAATGGCGACAAAAACAATGTGCAGGCAAAAGTTAACGTGCAGCACTGTTCCTAAATGTTCTCAATAAAATGTTGAAACTGAGAAGTTTAGACTATGGGCCTGAACGACGAATAGTGCGTCCAAATTCACACCCGTTCTTCTCTGTAGATTTTCTCCGCGACTGTGGGTCATAGTGAGAAGCCACGCATATCAGCGGAAACAGCAGAATTGTAGCTTTCCGACAAGGCCAAGCACTTGTCGGTAATCCAATGTTTTCACAGCGAAAATTACAATAAAATGATGTATAACAGAGCTTTCATACAGCTTTGCACACACATTACTCTTGGATGGATTACTCACGAACGCAGGCTCGCACAGAAATGCCACGCATATCACATGAAAGCGCAGGACCACACACATCATTGTGCTGTCATCCCATCACGCTCTAAATACAGGTCAATTGTCTACAAAATAAAAACTTGACGAATTTCTTTACAACCCATTATACAGATCTTGTTATCAGTCACTTCATATAGTGAGGAATATTGTATCTTACCACGTCTTAGGCTTGCGTGTGTTTCTCCCTGTCTATCCACATTTGTAGTCCAGCTTTCAAGATGCAAATATCTCCATATTGTCCAGTTGACACTCCATCAAACTTTGTATGACAAGACCAGCCACTTCACCTTTGCGCACCCAGACAACTGCAGCCCAATTATGCATGCTGACAGGGCCGTAGTCACCATATATATTGCCCAAAATGTCTCCCCAATATATAACTGAAACTGAAAAACAAATATTATCTTGGAGGACATCATATCACTTGGTTGACTATTTTCTATGATCTTAGATGTAAATATTGCATGTTTCTTTCAGATAAAACACATTTTTGACTTGTGAATGAGTCAATGGAATTTCTTGCAATAATGAAAAAATACTGGCAATCATGTCCGCCTGGCACAAACCACATGTTTTGGACAACTGTGAAGTGACAGAATGTCCCACCATCATGGTTCTTATATTGCCAGATTCCAGAGAGTCTCCCCTCTTCATATATGGCAGAATATGTCAACTTCCAACTTGCTATGCTGAGATACATGTAAAAATGTAAGAATTTAGTAACACGGATTTGTTTTTTCATTGATATAAAAATTTATATAAAATACAGGCACATAGAAGGACATGAAATGAAATGGCAAATCTGGTTAGCCCAGATTGTCCTGAAAAAAAAACAACAAGATATAGCATGTGTATGTAGCCTTTATAATGACTGTGATATGAGCTTAAAAGTAAAGGCAGTAAAAATACCCCAAAAAGGCCTAGGGCCTATAGGGTTAAAAAGTACATAAATAAGGTGCTGTTTGGTACCGGTGCCGAATTCCAGATACCGGTACCGGTACCGTATTGGTTCAATTATGAACGGTACCCAACCCTAGTGACCTTCAAACAAAGAAATCAAACTAGAGTTGTCTCTGTTTCCTGTTTGGCGGTGTGGCCCAGTGTAAGGCTTTAGACTGCCGTTTGTCGTTCTGACTTGTCAATTCCGACATGTCTATAAATGAAAACATGATGAACGTAATGTTCTGTTTAAATGGAGCTGCCGGTGTCTGACCAGCTGTGAGCCTAGCCAACAGGAAGGAGATGATGTGTCAGTGCAGGTGGACGGGGCAGTTTGTGTGTTTGGGGTGACGAGTAGGGATGCACCAAAATGAAAATTTGTGGCCGAAGCCGAATAATATTAAACGCTTGGCCGAATACCGAGTACCGAATACCAAATATTGTTGTTTAGTTTTTCATTAGTTTTTGCAGATGAACCCCCTCCAGATTAGGGTTGTCACGGTACCAAAATTGGGACCCACTGTGCGATACCAATGAAAATATCATGGTTCTGAGTAGTATCACGATACCACAACGAAAATGAGGCAGATGTGCCTTTTGTCATTTATAAAAAGATAAATCACTTTTCTATAATACATCAATGATATTTCAGTGGAATAAATTATTTATTGATTTATTCATACTTCAAAAACAGCATCAATAAGTGATTAACATGGGGGGGATCAAAATAAAATAAATAAATAAAATAAAAGTCAACCAGCGACCCTCCTTCCCTGACAAATAAAGAACAGTCCCTAAAGTGTGGTGAGGTTTGTGGGCCATGAACGGCTCGTTTCTCCTCTGACACGTCACATACCTGTGTTCGGCTGGCTCGGCTGTTCAGGTACTTCTGGGCAGTCATGACACCAAGAAAAGGATATTATTGGAGCCGACTTATCCGTTGCCGGTAAGCCGATGGCCGCCGTATTTGACAGGAATACATTACTGTCTGTGTCTGTGACCCCCGTTCAACCCACAACCGATGGGATTCGCCTTTCATTTCTGCTGCTGGTTGAAATCTGTAGGCTGCTCGCACAGCGTGCTGAATGATTTAAGCCTATTTTGCTCGCTCAAAACTATTTTTAGTCGCAAATGCGAGTGCCTTGACGGGCGGATTGCCACACTGCTGACATTTTAATTCGCCCGTCACGGCACGCTGTTTGATTGCGTTATCAAAGCACGCCGCTGTTATTCGGCCTTGCTTTTAACTTATTCCACCGAATACCGAATGTGTGTTTTTTTGCAATATTCGGCCGAATATATTCAGTGCATCCCTAGTGACGAGCACTAAAACATTGGAATCAGAAGCCAACAGGAGAGGCGTCCTAAATAACCGCAAGTGACGCAGCGCCACAAGCTGAAGTTTTGTCAGACGTCATGTTTCTATGATCACGTCATGAAGACAGATCATAGACATGAACTCTTCGCCTGCAGGACTGAGACAGATGACTGGATCAGTCTCTGCTTCGTTCAGGTTTCAGTTCTTCGTCGTCGTCGTCAGACTGTGGATAAATACCTCACACACACAAACGTGAACTGTCCCTTTAACTGTCCTGTTTCTGTAATTGTGCTGTTATTTTGAAAGGTTCAGAGAAGAAGCAGGAGAAGCTGTCGTCGTCGGTCCGAGCCGTTCGTAAAGGGATGGAGAGTAAGAACCACCCTCGCTGTATGTTCATCACTTGTCCTCTTAAGTCGTCAGATTACAACTTCCTGTGTTTTTCCAGATCCAACCAGTAAGCTGCGTTACATCCTGCGAGATGCTCGCTTCTTCCTCATAAAGAGCAACAACCACGAGAATGTGTCGCTGGCTAAGGCTAAGGTACCAGATTGTTTACATGTATACATGTTTACTGTTGTTGTTCCGGTCTGACGCCATCCTGTTTGTGCTCAGGGCGTGTGGTCGACGCTGCCAGTGAACGAGAAGAAGCTGAACGCAGCTTTCCGCTCGGCGCGGAGCGTCATCCTGGTCTTCTCCGTGAGGGAGAGTGGCAAATTCCAAGGTGTCCGCCAGTCTTACCTGTGTTCTACCTCTATTTCTCACGTAAAGGTGAAAGGTCATCATTCATCCATCTTCTCTGTCTTGTCTGCCTGACCTCCAGGTTTTGCTCGTTTGGCGTCAGAGTCTCATCATGGCGGCTCACCGATCCACTGGGTTCTTCCTGCCGGCATGAATGCCAAGATGTTGGGCGGAGTCTTCAAGATCGACTGGCTCTGCAGGTAAATATGTGACATCATACAGGTGAGACTGCAGTTTGGTCCCAGCGTCTCTGTCCTGCAGGGCGGAGGGTCCACAGGTGCTGCTGAGCATGATGGGATATATAACCTCTGGGGCTGTATTCACAAAGCTTCCTCGTGCTAAGAGTTGCTCCTACTGATGAAATTGTCACGAATTGTGACGTTTTCTTAGAATTTCCCTTTAAAGTTAAGACTAGGTCCTTATAAACATAAAAGTTATTCATAAGGCATCTTAGACCTTAAGAGAGCTCCTAAGGTGACAAACTGCTGGGAGGAGGAGAACTTTAAGAGTTTCTTAATCAGAGGAGAAAATGGTGGAAACACAAAGAGGTTGGAGAAATGGTCTCTAAACACAAATTGACAGTGAGTAAATGAAACGCTACAGATGAGATTGTGCAGGGAGAATGTTTGTCGTAGATCTCATTTGGGGTATGCACACATTTCCCACCTAACAAAATAACGCTATAACGGCAGATATAAAATGATCACAATACTAAGATATTTGGAAAACTGTAAAAACCCAACAGTGCAGCAGTGATGACTTTTGTCTGTCTCAACCTTCCATCTGCAGTGATCACACCAGCAATGACACTGTCAAACTCATATTGTGATGGAGTTCATCTCATGTCCACACCTTGCAGGCTCACAAAAGGGTGTGTCTGTGACAACCAATCACATCTGTTAAAAGAAAGCATCACAGCAGGGTCGACCACATCTCCTCACTAAGATAAAAGTTTCTGTCCCTTCCTTGTTCAAAGTTGCTCTGAGAACTTTCCTAAATCTTCCTAAAAGAGCTCTGTGAGAGTGTTCTGAGGATGTTTGTGAATATGGTCTCTGGTCTGCCCCAGGGCATGATGGGTTTTATAATCTCTGGTCTGTCCAAGGGCATGATGGGTTTTATAATCTCTGGTCTGTCCCAGGGCATGATGGGTTTTATAACCTCTGGTCTGCCCAGGGTGTGATGGGTTTAATAACCTCTGGTCTGCCCCAGGGCATGATGGGTTTAATAACCTCTGGTCTGCCCCAGGGCATGATGGGATATGTCAGGGCTTTATCCACTGACCACACCCATGGCTCAAGGATGACAGACCCAGAGAGGTAGATGTAGTTGGTCCACAGGAAGTGAGGACAGATGACACTGACGACACTGATGTCACAGACCACAGCAGGTTGTGTGATATGACGCTGGAGCTCTGAGATCTGATGACATGATGGTGAGGCAGCAGCAGTTCAGACGTGTGTGATGGTCTTAGACAGAACGTCTCCAGGGAACACGGTGAACATGGCGAACAGTTACCAACTGACTGCAAAGGCATGTGCAGTGATTGTGATGAGGCTCCTCCCACCTGTTGTCAAAGCTCTGATCTGCTGGAGGTAAAACGATGAAGGTCAAAGGTCAGCATTACTGTGACATCATCATGTGTTCAGGTCATATCTCGGGAACAGAAGTGGAGACATTTGGTCAGACATTGATCTGATTGGTCAGATCTTCTGTGTGGAAGGAGTTCATGTTTTCACAGACACTTGAGTGGTGGGGGGAGCCAAACAGCTGTGGGGTGGGGATTGTAGTTGACGCTGGAGTTTGCTCATCAAGGTGCCATCCTGATGGTTACGCACCTGACCCCTCCCCCCTTCGTGTCAGTGGGGACTGTCACGGCCTGATGGGTGCAGGTCGGTTCAGTCCAGGAGGGGGTGCGGGTTCCTGTGTTGGTCAGGGTTTTTGACCGGCCTCTGGTCTGGGACCAGGTGTAGTCCTTCCTGTTTCCCTCACACAGGTGTTGTTGTTTACAGGAGGGACCTACCCTTCACGAAGACGGCTCACCTGTCAAACCCCTGGAACGAACACAAGCCAGTGAAGATCGGACGTGATGGACAGGTAAGCCACAATTTCATTCCTCCTCAGTTGTTTCTGATTTTACCTGAAACTGTAAAACAGGTAATGTGTTTTTCAGGAGATCCAACCGGACATCGGTGCCCAGCTCTGTGCCCTGTTTCCATTGGACGAGAACGTGGACGTACACCAGGTGGCTCGACGCGTTCGTCACAAGCGCCGGACTCCGTCGGAGCCACGGCCTCGGGGCCGACCACCACAGCGGGAACCGGGAAGGTTAGCCAATCACCAAGCTCCTCCTCCCGCTTCCTGTTCTTCTTCTTCTGCTGCGACCACGGCGCCACCTGCTGCCGGACGATGGAGACAGCCGCTGCCTTTAGCCAGCGGCTAGCTATCCCGTGGCTAGCATTGCTGGTTCTCTGGTGGTTGTTGTTGATTTTCCAGTCTGGAGTTTTTCACCGGAGCAACGCCTCATGCTGTGTGGGGTCATAGTAACAAAAAAAAAAAAAAAAACAGGCAGGAAGTAGAAATCTCTGGTGGGGCGATGAATCAGTTTACAAAGTCTAAAAGTTAGATAATGTAATCCTTACGTCAGGAGCTCAGCTCAGTTTCAGGTGTGTGAAAATTAAAATAATTTTTTTTTAGTTTTAAGAAATTTAGTTTTTCTAAATTCTGTTGTAAAATTTCTGTCAAGTTTTTCCTTTTCAGGAGTTTCGTAAAATCAAACGTTAGCTGGACTGTGGCCGACCCTTTCAGAATAAAAGCAGAAAGGACGAGCGTCACTGGCTGGACTGACGGAGGAGGGGGTGGGTGGGGGCGGGGCTAACCAGGGTACAGTAAAACAGAGAGGGAGGGACTGTGAGCACCGCTGGACTGTCTTTTTTTTCTCAAAAGAAGGTGATGATGTTCGATCAAGCAGGGGGCGAGGCCTCTGGCTTGGTCATATGAGGTAAAATCACAGAGATGGACTTAATTAAAAAATAAATCCCTAAAAATGGCGTTGGACTGAAAACATGACAACGCCCCCCCCCCCCCCCCCCAATGAAAGGACAGTTATAACGTCCCCCAACCCCCCACCCCCCACCCCCGTACGCACACACACACTGAATCCGGACTGAGGCTCAGTGATGTGTGTGAGTGTGTGTGTGTGTGTGTGTCGTCTTTATGAAAGAAAAATGGACGGAACGACAGAGAGACGAGAAAACGTCTTGTCTGTTTTAAGGACTGTTGCTGGTCTGAAAGGGGCGGGGCTGGTCTGAGGCAGGGCGGGGCTTGGTTTATTGATTGACAGGACTGCACCATCATCATCATCATCATCACCCCCTCCACCCTTTCAAAATAAGAGGGTTTATAAAAAGGCTTTAAGATGGACTGAGGAGACAAACTGTCTTTATAATGTTGTTGACACAAACAGCCCCACCCACTTTTACTACACAAGCGGTATGTTGTCCCTTTAAGAGGCTTCTTCTTCTTTGTTTGTTGTTTTACTGTGTGTGAACAAAACGTTTGTGTATTGTTGTTTATCACCAGATGAGTCATTAACCACATACAGGTACACCAACATCAGATCGGCGTCTGACACGCCCACGACCTCAGAGACAAACCAGTAGGCAGAAGGACCAATAGGTGACAAACCAGTGGGTAGAAGGACCAGTAGGTGACAAACCAGTAGGCAGAAGGACCACTGCGTGACAAACCAGTAGGAAGAAGGAAAAGTATGTGACAAACAAGTAGGTGGGAGGACCAGTAGGTGACAAACCAGTAGGCACGAGGACCAGTAGGTGACAAACCAGAAGGCACGAGGACCAGTATATAACAAACAGTAAGTGACAAACCAGTTGTCAGAAGGACCGGTAGGTGGCAAACCAGTAGGAAGAAGGACCAGTAGGTGACAAACCAGTAGGAAAAAGAACCAGTAGGGGACAAACCAGTAGGAAGAAGGACCAGTAGGGGACAAACTGGTAGGTTACAAACTAGTGGTCAGAAGCACCAGTAGGTGACAAACTAGTGGTCAGAAGCACCAGTAGGTGACAAAACAGTGGGCAGAAGCACCAGTAGGAAACAAAACAGTAGGTGACAAGCCAGTAGGAAGAAGGATCAGTAGGTGACAAACCGGTAGGAAGAAGGACCAGTTGGTGACAAACCGGTAGGAAGAAGGACCAGTAAGGGACAAACTGGTAGGTGACAAATCAGTAGGCAGAAGCACCAGTAGGTGACAAACTAGTGGTCAGAAGCACCAGTAGGTGACAAAACAGTGGGCAGAAGCACCAGTAGGAAACAAAACAGTGGGCAGAAGCACCAGTAGGAAACAAAACAGTAGGTGACAAACCAGTAGGAAGAAAGACCAGTAGGTGACAAACTAGTAGGCAGAAGCGCCAGTAGGTGACAAAACAGTAGGTGACAAACCAGTAGGAAGAAGGACCAGTAGGTGACAAACCGGTAGGTGACAAAACAGTAGGAAGAAGGAACAGTAGGTGACAAACCACTAGGCAGAAGGACCTGTAGATGGCAAACCAGTAGGCACGAGGACTAGTGGTTGACAAACCAGTAGGCATAAGAACCTGTAGGTCACAAACCAGTAGGCAGAGGGGCAGGTGGGTGACAAACCAGTAGGCAGAAGGACCTGTAGGTCACAAACCATTGGGCAGAAGGACAGGTGGGTGTCAAACCAGGAGACAGAAGCACCAGTAGGTGAAAACTAGTATGCGGAAGGACCAGTAGGTTACAAACCAGTATGAAGAAGCACCAGTAGGTGACAAACTAGTAGGCAGAAGCGCCAGTAGGTGACAAACCAGTAGGAAGAAGGACCAGTAGGTGACAAACCGGTAGGTGACAAACCACTAGGCACGAGGACCAGTAGATGACAAACCAGTAGGCAGAAGGACCTGTAGGTGACAAACCACTAGGCATGAGGACCATTAGGTGACAAACCAGAAAGCACGAGGACCAGGAGATGACAAACCAGTGGGCACATGGACCAGTAGGTGACACACCAGTTGTCAGAAGGACCAGTAGGTGGCAAACCAGTAGGAAGAAGGACCAGTAGGGGACAAACCAGTAGGAAGATGGACCAGTAGGGACAAAACAGTGGGCAGAAGCACCAGTAGGTGACAAAACAGTAGGTGACAAACCACTAGGCACGAGGACCAGTAGATGACAAACCAGTAGGCAGAAGGACCTGTAGGTGACAAACCACTAGGCACGAGGACCATTAGGTGACAAACCAGAAAGCACGAGGACCAGGAGATGACAAACCAGTGGGCACATGGACCAGTAGGTGACACACCAGTTGTCAGAAGGACCAGCAGGTGGCAAACCAGTAGAAAGAAGGACCAGTAGGGGACAAACCGGTAGGAAGATGGACCAGTAGGGACAAAACAGTGGGCAGAAGCACCAGTAGGAAACAAAACAGTAGGTGACAAACCAGTGGGCAGAAGGACCAGTTGGAGACAAAACAGTAGGCAATAGAACCAGCAGATGATAAACCAGTAGGTAGAAGGACCAATAGGGGACAAAACAGTAGGCAATAGGACCAGCAGATGATAAACCAGTAGGCAGAAGGACCTGAAGGTGACTAACCAGTAGGCAGAAGGATCAGTAGATGACAAACCAGTAGGCAGAGGGACCAGTAGGTGGCAAACCAGTTAGCAGAAGGACCAGTAGGTGGCAAACCAGTAGGCATGAGGACCAGTAGGTGACAAACCAGTAGGCATGAGGACCAGTAGGTGACAAACCAGTGGGCAGAAGAACCAGTAGGGGACAAATCAGTGGGCAGAGGGAAAAGGTGGGTGACGAAACAAGTGGGCACAAGGACCTGTGGGTGACTAACCAGTGGACACTAGGGTTGTCACGATACTAAAATTTCAAACTAGATATCGATACCAAGGAAAATATTCAATACTCGATACCATTTTCGATACAGCAGCAAAAAATTAAGAGGCATGTCATTTTTTAAATAAAGATCAGAACAGTAACATCAATGATAACAACAAAAAAAACCCCAAAATAAATAACAACCAAAACAAGATCTGTCCATACAAATGTATTTATCTAAAGCCCTGTTTATTTTCTGTGCTTCTGGTGAATTGGCACCATATTTTCATTGCTGATCAAATAGAGTTGGTAGTTTAGGCTCAGGATGCTCCTGTTTCTACCTCACTGTGTGATCAGAGAACCAGGGGTTACGGGAGAAACCAAACGTTTTTTCAGTTTCAATCTGTGACTTTACAGTTAACATAACTTTCAGACACACATAATTGTGTTGTCCTGTTAAACTAACATTGTCTATTAATGTTACAGATGGGCATGACTGATAGTTTTCTGCTTAGCTCCCACATTAACGTTAGAAGTTATATTTTAGTTTGATGCTGGCGACACCAGCTGCTCAGTTGCTAGTGAGGGGAGGAGCTGTACCTGCCGTCTGCAGCGTGCTGTGTTCACTTCACTAAATATTACCAAAGAGCGCTTTTTCCTTTATCATTTTTGACCCAAACTGGCTGCTCTGATCCTCCTGCAGCCGCGCTGGCCATATTACAGCAACAGAAATGTGTGCATGCATGCACAGCGACGACAACAAGCCGGGTTGCAGCGAGGGCTCTGTGCCTGCCAGACACTGCCTGCACAGCGCGTGTCCGTCGGACCCGTCGCGCGCACCCGACAGGCGCTGAGGTGGCGTGCACTGTTAGTATCGATACTTTTGTAAATTAGTATTGTATCCGGATACAGCGTTTGAGTATTGATACTTTTCAGAGTATCGATACTTTTGACAACCCTAGTAGACACGAAGATCAGTAGGTGACAAACTAGTAGGAAGAAGGACCAGTAGGTGACAAACCAGTTGGCAGAACAACCAGTAGGTGATAAACCAGTGGGCAGAAGGACCTGTAGGTGACAAACCACTAGGCAAAAGGACCAGCAGGTGATAAACCAGTAGGCAGAAGGACCAGTAGGTGACAGAATCAATCGACGGGACAGGTGGGGGACAGAATCAGTAGACAGGATCAGTAGATGGTTTAAGTAGTATTTTTATAGAGAGATAGATTTTCCAGTGAAGTGTATTTGTAGATGTAAGCAGATGATTGGATCTGATGTTAACCTGAAACAGGAAGTAGTGAACACCTATAGACGTGTCTCACCTGGACGACTCAGGACCTTCATCAAGCATCATTAAGGAGACGTCAGAGACGCTGAAGATTTAAAATCTGTTCAGATAGTACATGGTTAATTTCTTCTTTTGTTTTTAAAATTCAACCTGAGTGAAGTTTCCTTTGTGTGAGAGTGAGAGTGAGTGTGTGAGAGTGAAAGTGAGTGAGTGAGTGAGTGAGTGTGTATTGTTTGCATGTGTGTCTTAATTGTGAACTTGTTCACGTAGGCGTCGTCCTGAAGAGTACGACCTCCACGGCAGGAAGCGACCGCGAGCTGACGGTCCGCCTGACTTCAACCAGCGAGCAGGTCGTTAATCTGAAGCACTTTGTCTGTTTTAAAATCTTTAATTTGGTTTTACTGAAATAATTTATGAACTGATTCAAGAAAATGTTTTGTCTTTTATTTGAGTCAAAATTCCTCAGATTTAATAATTAAATGTAAGTTGTATGTTTTATTTTTTCTAAAGAATTGTTCTGACATGTTTCATATTTTCTCGTCTTGATTTTGTAGCTTCTGATCTTTGAAACTTTTGAGAATTTGTAGTTTTTCTATTTTTCTCGCAATTCAGATTTTCGGGAACTGAACACTTGAAGTGATCGCCAGCTGCTCAGCTGCCACCTCACCTGTCTGACATGTTACATTTAACTATTTATTTTACTTTCAGGGTTCATCCAGGACCTTCGTAACCAGCCAGTGGACAGGTGAGGCAAACCACATTGCTCACCTCAGTCAGGTCACAGGAAGTAGGTGGAGCTTCAGCAGCTTTTAAAAGAAACTTGTTTTTATTGGAAATGTCAAAGATTTAACACTGTGTTTACTGACAAGTCTGTTTTTATGTGCGTATATGTGCATTTGAAATGTGTTCAACATGAATTAAAATAAATATATTTAACTCTGCAGAACAAACATGAAACCAAAACACTGAAGTTTGTATTTTAGAAGAATTTTAACCACAAAATTTAAATTTGACAAAATGTTTAAAGTTAAAAATGTAAGTGAACAAAATGCGTTCAGAATTTTATCAGTTTGATTTTAGCTTTATTTTGTTGTTGTTTTTTTTCAGACGATTCTCCAACGTGAGGCGAGACGTTTTTCTCAACGGGGTGAGTCACAGAAATATTCATTTCAAGCTGTTAGCATGTTTTGTACAGTTGTTAGCTTAGCTTCATGTGAAGCTGCTAGCATGCTATCTCCAGTTGAACCTAAATCAGGATCTGATTTATGAACCAAGCAGGTTTTCAGGCTAAGGAAGTAGCTGTACTGATTTTGTGCGTAAACAAAAAACAGAGGAAATACTACTCTTAGAATCACTGCCGTAATGTGATAGAGGCGTTTGTGTGTCTCTGATCCTGGACGCTGGGTTGTCTGGGGCTAACGGCCCCTGGTAGGGTCTCCTGAGACTAAGTGGTCTCAGGGGCGGGGCCAGACTAAGAGCGGTTCAAGAAGAACCTGATGTTAAGTGCAATCAGACTTCGAGCACTGCGCCCAGTAATGGGAGATCGGGGCCCCTCCCTGAAGCCAGACCTGGCGGGGGAGGTCAGTGGCAAGCGTCTGATGACCAGGCCTTGGGCTGTGGGGCCTGTTGGGCTCAGCCTGTAAAACACAACGTGGAGCCACCGCCCTGTGGGCCCACTACCCACAGAGTTAGGCGTTGGGGTTGGGTGCAGTGTGCACTGGGCGACAGGCGGGGGGGGGCTCCAGGCGTGCTGACCCCGACACATCACGGACTGTCCGCAGGGATGTGGAACGCCATCTCTCTGACGAAGGAGGGAACAAGGAAGGTGGAGCTGCACCAACTAGATATGGTTGGGTTGGATTTACCCCAATGCAGAGCGGGTTTCTGAACCAAACTCCTGCATAGGGGCTAACTCTACCCTTATCTGGAGAGTGGGCGACGTTAGGTGGGTGTGGGCTACTCACAAACCCTCGGCTGAGCGCCACTATGTCAGAGTTCTCCCTGGGAAACGAGAGGGTCGCTGAGAGGAAGACTCGGACTGTTGTTTGTGCTCATGGATTCTCTGGGGGGTGTCCTCTAAAGGGTACTGATGAGAGGGAGGTTTATAAGTGTACCTGGTCCCAGAACACCAGGTTGGCCCCAGGCTCTCCTGAAGCAGCAGGTGTCAAGGAAGTTCTGACAGACTGTCAGACTACTCAGGAAGGAAAGCAGGAGTTGTCTCAGGTGGTGTTTAGCAGAGAAGGAGAACTGCTGACCAGGACTGGGGACATCGTCGGGAGGTGGAAGGAGCACTTTGACAAACTCCTGAACCTGGCCGTCAAGTCCACCATGGAGGAGCCAGAGCCTGAAGACTCGGGGGGACTCTCACCCATATCTCTGGCAGCGGTCTGTGAGGTAGTCAGAAATCTGGCGGGAGCCAGAGGGGAGTGTTTGTGTCCTGGGTAGGAGGGGACAATCTGTCCTGCCTCCCTCAGGGTCCTGAAGGCATACAGGTCCTGGAGGGTCCTCAGGGTTGTGAAGCACATCTTCTGCTGAGCTTTTTTTGAAAAGTTGCGTTCAGGTGCCTTTAGTTGTGTTCAGGTATGTTCTGGTGCCTTCAGGTGTGTTCAGGTGCGTTCAGTTGTGTTCAGCTACGTTCAGGTGTGTTCAGGTGCTCTACTGTGTTTCCTGTTTCAGTCCTACAATGACTACATGAGGGACTATCACCACAGCGTCGGTCCTCCTGCTCCCTGGCAGACCTTGGTAAGACACAGTAATTGATTGTTAGTTGTTTACTGATCGATCAGGTTGTTGTGGACGACAGACTGACGTGATGTTGTCTCTTCTTGTCATCAGGCGGCGTACCCCGGTGTGGACCAGCCCCCTCCCCACCACCCCCCCTACTACCACCACAGCCACCCCCCTCCTCCCCCACACCAGGCCTACCATCACCACCACCCCCCTCTACCGCCACACGAGGCTCCGCCCCCTCGCTTTAGAGACAAACAACGTGCGCCACAACACCGTGCCTTCACCTCCAGTCCGGTGAGTCTCTGTCTCTTCTGTGTCTCTACTGTCACTCTATTTTATTGTAGCCTCTGACCTCTCCTGTTTTTTTCCCATCATCCAGCACGACTACGACATGCGTGTGGACGACTTCCTGCGGCGGACCCAGGCAGTGGTGAGCAGCCGGCGTGAGCGCGAGCGGCAGCGAGAACGTGACCGTGGCGGACCCCGCCGTGAGAGAGAGCGGGAACGAGCCCGAGACAGAGACAGAGACAGAGAGAGGGACAAGGAGAGGGGGCGGTACCGCCGGTGATGTGATGTCATTTCCTGTCAGCCTGCAGAGGCTTTTATTTTGAAAGTCAGATGTGTTTTTTCTTTTTTATGTTGAAAATTATGAATAAAACATGAAACGTTACATGATGACATCATCAGCTGCATCATCGCTCTCTGTGTAAAAACAGTGTATAAAAATAATCTTCTGATCTTTGTCCAAACATTTCCTGTGATGGTACAGGAAGTGACCTTACAGCACAGGAACACTTCACTTTGCAGAATCCTCTCCATGGCGCTTTGAATGACACAAAACAGTTTTTTTTTTATTCCGGTGTTTTTCAGTATATTAGTTAAAGGTTCCCAGCCTGAGGGTTGATGGCCCTATGGGGCCGTCACATGTCTTTGAGGGGCCCTCACTTGTATCTGAGGGAAGGTCACGTCTTCGAGGGGCTGATCATTCCCTGCTGGTGACGACATGTTAGGTTCAAAGAAAATCCGCTTCCTGTTTGTTTTGAAACAGAGCTTCCTTTTCGTCTCTCTGATTAGCAGTGTGTTGATCAGTGTAGTGGTCGATCAGCAGCAGGTCAAGCTCATCGATGATGTGGGCGGAGCCTGTCTCTTTTTATACAATAGAAAAAACTGAATCCAAAAAATCAATTGATTTTGTCACATGACTGACAGAGGCAGGCGAGTGGCTGAGGCCAGGCCTCTTTACACGGTCCCTCTCCTCCACTCTTAGACTTATTTTCATTGTGCTGATGGTGGCTTGGAAAACCGCCCCTAACTGTGTCACACGGGCAGAAGGGAAGGCGGCTGGAGCTCAGCCGGTCCCCTTCTCCACACTTTGACTTACTTTATCCTACTTGGTTCTATTTCTCCCTCTCAGTAACACTACTATACAACCAGAAACAATGATTATCAGCTGAAAAAATGGTTTTAGGGTTTAGTTACTCTTTTAAGTGAGACAGGTCTACATTTGAGACAGGCCTATATTTGAGACAAGCCTTTATTTGAGACAGGCCTACATTTGAGACAGGCCTATATTTGAGACAGGTCTACATTTGAGACAGGTCTACATTTGAGACAAGCCTTTATGTGAGACAGGCCTACATTTGAGACAGGCCTATATTTGAGACAAGCCTATATTTAAGACAGGCCTTTATTTGGGACAGGCCTACATTTGAGACAGGCCTATATTTGAGACAGGCCTTTATTTGAGACAGGCCTATATTTGAGACAGGCCTTTATTTGAGACAGACCTTCATTTGAGACAGGCCTATATTTTGGACAGGCCTATATTTGAGACAGACCTTCATTTGAGACAGGCCTATATTTTGGACAGGCCTATATTTGAGACAGACCTTCATTTGAGACAGGCCTATATTTGAGACAGACCTTCATTTGAGACAGGCCTATATTTGAGACAGGCCTATATTTAAGACAGACCTTTATTTGAGACAGGCCTATATTTGAGACAGACCTTCATTTGAGACAGGCCTATATTCGAGACAGGCCTTTATTTGGGACAGGCCTTTAATTGAGACAGGCCTTTATTTGGGACAGGCCTTTAATTGAGACAGGCCTTTATTTGAGACAGGCCTACATTTGAGACAGGCCTATATTTGGGACAGGCCTTTATTTGGGACAGTCCTTTATTTGAGACAAGCCTATATTTGAGACAGACCTTTATTTGGGACGGGCCTTTATTTGAGACAGACCTTCATTTGAGACAGGCCTATATTTGGGACAGGCCTTTATTTGAGACAGGCCTATATTTTGGACAGGCCTATATTTGAGACAGACCTTCATTTGAGACAGGCCTATATTTGAGACAGACCTTCATTTGAGACAGGCCTATATTTGAGACAGGCCTATATTTAAGACAGACCTTTATTTGAGACAGGCCTATATTTGAGACAGACCTTCATTTGAGACAGGCCTATATTTGAGACAGGCCTTTATTTGGGACAGGCCTTTAATTGAGACAGGCCTTTATTTGAGACAAGCCTATATTTGAGACAGGCCTTTATTTGGGACGGGCCTTTATTTGGGACGGGCCTACATTTGAGACAGGCCTATATTTGAGACAGGCCTTTATTTGAGACAGGCCTTTATTTGGGACGGGCCTACATTTGAGACAGGCCTACATTTGAGACAGGCCTTTATTTGGGACAGGCCTACATTTGAGACAGGCCTACATTTGGGACAGGCCTATATTTGAGACAGGCCTTTATTTGGGACAGGCCTACATTTGAGACAGGCCTACATTTGAGACAGGCCTTTATTTGGGACAGGCCTATATTTGAGACAGGCCTTTATTTGAGACAGACCTTTAATTGAGACAGGCCTTTATTTGAGACAGGCCTTTATTTGATACAGGCCTACATTTGGGACAGGCCTACATTTGAGACAGGCCTATATTTGAGACAGGCCTTTATTTGATACAGGCCTACATTTGAGACAGGCCTATATTTGAGACAGGCCTTTATTTGATACAGGCCTACATTTGGGACAGGCCTACATTTGAGACAGGCCTATATTTGAGACAGGCCTTTATTTGATACAGGCCTACATTTGAGACAGGCCTATATTTGAGACAGGCCTTTATTTGAGACAGACCTTTAATTGAGACAGGCCTTTATTTGAGACAGGCCTTTATTTGATACAGGCCTACATTTGGGACAGGCCTACATTTGAGACAGGCCTATATTTGAGACAGGCCTTTATTTGATACAGGCCTACATTTGAGACAGGCCTATATTTGAGACAGGCCTTTATTTGGGACAGGCCTATATTTGGGACAGGCCTACATTTGAGACAGGCCTATATTTGAGACAGACCTTTATTTGGGACAGGCCTTTATTTGAGACAGGCTTACATTTGAGACAGGCCTATATTTGAGACAGGCCTTTATTTGGGACAGGCCTATATTTGGGACAGGCCTACATTTGGGACAGGCCTATATTTGAGACAGGCCTTTATTTGGGACAGGCCTATATTTAAGACAGGCCTTTATTTGAGACAGGCCTATATTTGAGACAGGCTTACATGTGAGACAAGCCTTTATTTGAGACAGGCCTACATTTGAGACAGGCCTATATTTTGGACAGGCTTATATTTGGGACAAGCTTGTATTTGAGACAGGCCTTTATTTGGGACAGGCCTACATTTGAGACAGGCCTTTATTTGGGACAGGCCTACATTTGAGACAGACTTATATTTGAGACAGGCCTTTATTTGGGACAGGCCTTTATTTGATACAGGCCTACATTTGGGACAGGCCTACATTTGAGACAGGCCTATATTTGAGACAGGCCTTTATTTGATACAGGCCTACATTTGAGACAGGCCTATATTTGAGACAGGCCTTTATTTGAGACAGACCTTTAATTGAGACAGGCCTTTATTTGAGACAGGCCTTTATTTGATACAGGCCTACATTTGGGACAGGCCTACATTTGAGACAGGCCTATATTTGAGACAGGCCTTTATTTGATACAGGCCTACATTTGAGACAGGCCTATATTTGAGACAGGCCTTTATTTGGGACAGGCCTATATTTGGGACAGGCCTACATTTGAGACAGGCCTATATTTGAGACAGACCTTTATTTGGGACAGGCCTTTATTTGAGACAGGCTTACATTTGAGACAGGCCTATATTTGAGACAGGCCTTTATTTGGGACAGGCCTATATTTGGGACAGGCCTACATTTGGGACAGGCCTATATTTGAGACAGGCCTTTATTTGGGACAGGCCTATATTTAAGACAGGCCTTTATTTGAGACAGGCCTATATTTGAGACAGGCTTACATGTGAGACAAGCCTTTATTTGAGACAGGCCTACATTTGAGACAGGCCTATATTTTGGACAGGCTTATATTTGGGACAAGCTTGTATTTGAGACAGGCCTTTATTTGGGACAGGCCTACATTTGAGACAGGCCTTTATTTGGGACAGGCCTACATTTGAGACAGACTTATATTTGAGACAGGCCTTTATTTGGGACAGGCCTACATTTGAGACAGGCCTATATTTGAGACAGGCCTATATTTGGGACAGGCTTTTATTTGAGACAGACCTACATTTGAGACAGGCCTATATTTGAGACAGGCCTTTATTTGGGACAGGCCTACATTTGAGACAGGCCTATATTTGGGACAGGCCTACATTTGAGACAAGCCTATATTTGGGACAGGCTTTTATTTGAGACAGGCCTATATTTGGGACAGGCCTACATTTGGGACAGGCCTATATTTGAGACAGGCCTTTATTTGGGACAGGCCTACATTTGAGACAGGCCTATATTTGGGACAGGCCTACATTTGAGACAGGCCTACATTTGAGACAGGCCTTTATTTGGGACAGGTCTATATTTGAGACAGGCCTATATTTGAGACAGGCTTATATTTAGGACAGGCCTTTATTTGGGACAGGCCTATATTTAAGACAGGCCTACATTTGAGACAGGCCTACATTTGAGACAGGCCTATATTTGGGACAGGCCTATATTTGAGGCAGGCCTACATTTGAGACAGGCCTATATTTGAGACAGGCCTACATTTGGGACAGGCCTATATTTGAGACGGGCCTTTATTTGGGACGGGCCTACATGTGAGACAGGCCTTTATTTGAAACAGGCCTACATTTGAGACAAGCCTGTATTTTGGACAGGCTTATATTTGGGACAAGCTTGTATTTGAGACAGGCCTTTATTTGACACAGGCCTATATTTGACACAGTGCTATATTTGAGACAGGCCTTTATTTGAGACAGGCTTACATGTGAGACAAGTCTTTATTTGAGACAAGCCTACATTTGAGACAGGCCTTTATTTGAGACAGGCCTATATTTTGGAAAGGCCTTTATTTGAGACAGGCTTACATATGAGACAGGCCTACATTTGGGACAGGTCTATATTTGAGGCAGGCCTACATTTGAGACAGGCCTATATTTGAGACAGGCCTTTATTTGGGACAGGCCTACATTTGAGACAGACCTTTATTTGGGACAGACCTTCATTTGAGACAGGCCTATATTTGAGACAGGCCTATATTTGGGATAGGCCTTTATTTGGGACAGGCCTTTAATTGAGACAGGCCTACATATGAGACAGGCCTACATTTGAGACAGGCCTATATTTTAGACAGGCCTTTATTTGAGACAAGCCTACATTTGAGACAGGCCTATATTTGAGGCAGGCCTATATTTGAGACAGGCCTACATTTGAGACAGGCCTTTATTTGAGGCAGGCCTACATTTGAGACAGGTCTATATTTGAGACAGGTCTATATTTGAGACAGGCCTATATTTGAGGCAGGCCTATATTTGAGACAGGCCTACATTTGAGACAGGCCTATATTTGAGACAGGTCTATATTTGAGACAGGCCTATATTTGAGACAGGCCTTTATTTGAGACAGGCCTACATTTGAGACAGGCCTATATTTGAGACAGGTCTATATTTGAGACAGGCCTATATTTGAGACAGGCCTTTATTTGAGACAGGCCTACATTTGAGACAGGCCTACATTTGAGACAGGCCTATATTTGAGACAGGTCTATATTTGAGACAGGCCTATATTTGAGACAGGCCTTTATTTGAGACAGGCTTACTTTTGAGACAGGCCTTTATTTGAGACAGGCTTACATTTGAGACAGGCCTATATTTGAGACAGGCCTTTATTTGAGACAGGCTTACATTTGAGACAAGCCCTTGTTTGAGACAGGCCTTTATTTGAGACAGGCCTACATTTGAGACAGGCCTATATTTGGGACAAGCTTGTATTTGAGACAGGCCTTTATTTGACACAGGCCTATATTTGAGACAGGCTTACATTTGAGACCAGTGTACATTTGAGACAGGCCTTTATTTGAGACAGGCCTTTATTTGGGACAGGTCTACATTTGAGACAGGCCTTTATTTGAGACAGGCCTACATTTGAGACAGGCCTTTACTTGAGACAGACCTTCATTTGAGACAGGCCTACATTTGAAACAGGCCTTTATTTGAGACAGGCCTACATTTGAGACAGGCCTACATTTGAGACAGGCCTTTACTTGAGACAGGCCTACATTTGAGACAGGCCTATATTTGAGACAGGCCTTTTTTTTTTAGACAGGCCTTTATTTTAGACAGACCTTTATTTGAGACAGGCCTTAATATGAGACAGGCCTACATTTTGGACAGGCTTATATTTGGGACAAGCTTGTATTTGAGACAGGCCTACATTTGAGACAGGCCTTTATTTGATGCAGGCCTACATTTGAGACAGGCCTATATTTTGGACAGTGTTATATTTGGGACAAGCTTGTATTTGAGACAGGCCTTTATTTGACACAGGCCTTTATTTGAGACAGGCTTACATTTGAGACAAGCCTTTATTTGAGACAGGCCTACATTTGAGACAGGCCTATATTTGGGACAGGCTTATATTTGGGACAAGCTTGTATTTGAGACAGGCCTTTTTTTGAGACAGGCCTATATTTGAGACAGGCCTTTATTTGAGACAGGCCTTTATTTGAGACAGGCCTATATTTAAGACAGACCTTTATTTGAGACAGGCCTTTATTTGAGACAGGTCTACATTTGAGACAGGCTTACATTTGAGACAGGCCTTTATTTGAGACAGGCCTTTATTTGAGACAGGTCTACATATGAGACAGGCCTTTATTTGAGACAGGCCTACATTTGAGACAGGCCTATATTTGGGACAGGCTTATATTTGGGACAAGCTTGTATTTGAGACAGGCCTTTTTTTGAGACAGGCCTATATTTGAGACAGGCCTTTATTTGAGACAGGCCTTTATTTGAGACAGGCCTATATTTAAGACAGACCTTTATTTGAGACAGGCCTTTATTTGAGACAGGTCTACATTTGAGACAGGCTTACATTTGAGACAGGCCTTTATTTGAGACAGGCCTTTATTTGAGACAGGTCTACATATGAGACAGGCCTTTATTTGAGACAGGCCTACATTTGAGACAGGCTTACATTTGAGACAGGCCTTTATTTGAGACAGGCCTATATTTGAGACAGGCCTTTATTTGAGACAGGTCTACATTTGAGACAGGCTTACATTTGAGACAGGCCTTTATTTGAGACAGGTCTACATATGAGACAGGCCTTTATTTGAGACAGGCTTACATTTGAGACAGGCCTACATTTGAGACAGGCCTTTATTTGAGACAGGCTTACATTTGAGACAGGCCTTTATTTGAGACAGGCCTTTATTTGAGACAGGTCTACATTTGAGACAGGCTTACATTTGAGACAGGCCTTTATTTGAGACAGGCCTTTATTTGAGACAGGTCTACATATGAGACAGGCCTTTATTTGAGACAGGCCTTTATTTGAGACAGGCCTATATTTGAGACAGGCTTACATTTGAGACAGGCTTACATTTGAGACAGGCCTTTATTTGAGACAGGCCTATATTTGAGACAGGCCTTTATTTGAGACAGGTCTACATTTGAGACAGGCTTACATTTGAGACAGGCCTTTATTTGAGACAGGTCTACATATGAGACAGGCCTTTATTTGAGACAGGCTTACATTTGAGACAGGCCTACATTTGAGACAGGCCTTTATTTGAGACAGGCTTACATTTGAGACAGGCCTTTATTTGGGACAGGCCTATATTTGAGACAGGCCTTTATTTGAGACAGGCTTACATTTGAGACAGGCCTTTATTTGAGACAGGCCTTTATTTGAGACAGGTCTACATATGAGACAGGCTTACATTTGAGACAGGCCTTTATTTGAGACAGGCCTATATTTGAGACAGGCCTTTATTTGAGATAGGTCTACATTTGAGACAGGCTTACATTTGAGACAGGCCTTTATTTGAGACAGGTCTACATATGAGACAGGCCTTTATTTGAGACAGGCTTACATTTGAGACAGGCCTTTATTTGAGACAGGCTTACATTTGAGACAGGCCTTTATTTGAGACAGGCCTTTTTTTTTGAGACAGCCCTTTTTTTTGAGACAAGCCTATATTTGAGACAGACCTTTATTTGAGACAGGCCTATATTTGAGACAGACCTTTATTTGAGACAGGTCTACATTTGAGACAGGCCTTTATTTGAGACAGGTCTACATATGAGACAGGCCTTTATTTGAGACAGGCTTACATTTGAGACAGGCCTTTATTTGAGACAGGCTTACATTTGAGACAGGCCTTTTTTTTTGAGACAGCCCTTTTTTTGAGACAGGCCTTTTTTTTTAAGACAGCCCTTTTTTTGAGACAGACCTTTATTTGAGACAAGCCTATATTTGAGACAGACCTTTATTTGAGACAGACCTTTATTTGAGACAGGGCTTTTTTTTGAGACAGGCCTTTACTTGAGACAGGCCTATATTTGAGACAGGCCTATATTTTGGACAGGCTCATATTTGGGACAGGCTTGTATTTTAGATGGGCCCATATTTGAGACAGGTTTATATTCAATCAATCAATCAATTTTATTTATAAAGCCCAATATCACAAATCACAATTTGCCTCACAGGGCTTTATAGCATACGATCCCTCTGTCCTTATGACCCTCACAGCTGATCAGGGAAAAAAAAGCACAGGAAGAGCAACTGAGGAGGGATCTCTCTTCCAGGACAGACAGACGTGCAATAGAAAGTCTTAAGTCTAGTCTTAAATGTGGAGACGGTGTCTGCCTCCCGGACCGTAACAGGAAGATGATTCCACAGGAGAGGAGCCTGATAGCTGAAGGCTCTGGCTCCTGATCTGCTTTTGGAGACTTTAGGGACCACGAGTAACCCTGCGTTCTCAGAGCGCAGTGTTCTGGTGGGATAATATGGCACTATGAGCTCTCTAAGATATGACGGAGCTTGACCATTTAGAGCTTTATAAGTTAACAGTAGGATTTTAAATTCAATTCTGGATTTTACAGGGAGCCAGTGCAGCGAAGCTAAAACAGAAGAAATATGATCTCGTTTCTTAGTTCCTGTTAGTACACGTGCTGCTGCATTCTGAATTAGCTGGAGAGTTTTTAAGGACTTACTAGAGCTACCTGATAATAGAGAGTTACAGTAATCCAGTCTTGAGGTAACAAAAGCGTGGACCAATTTTTCTGCATCTTTTCGGGTCAGGATAGGCCTAATTTTCACAATATTACGCAGATGAAAAAATGCAGTCCATGAGGTTTGTTTTAAATGAGAATTAAAAGACAAATCTTGATCAAATATTACTCCGAGGTTTCTTACGGTAGTGCTAGAAGCCAGAGCAATGCCATCTAGAGAAACTATGTCATCAGATAAAGAGTCTCTGAGTTGTTTGGGGCCAAGAACAATAACTTCAGTTTTGTCTGAATTTAACATCAGGAAATTGGTGCTCATCCAGGTTTTTATGTCTTTAAGGCAGTTATGAAGTTTAGTTAATTGATTACTTTCTTCTGGCTTCATAGATAAATACAACTGAGTATCATCCGCATAACAATGGAAGTTTATAGAGTGATTTCTAATGATGTCACCTAAAGGAAGCATATATAGAGTAAATAGGATTGGTCCGAGCACAGAACCTTGCGGAACTCCAAAACAAACTTTGGTACGTAAGGATGATTCATTATGAACGTGAACAAACTGAAAACGATCAGATAAATAAGATTTAAACCAGCTCAGTGCAGAACCTTTTAGGCCAATTAAGTGATCCAGTCTCTGCAGCAGAATTTGATGGTCAATTGTGTCAAACGCCGCACTAAGATCTAATAAAACAAGTACAGAGACAAGTCCTTTGTCTGAAGCAATCAGAAGGTCATTTGTAATTTTAACTAGTGCTGTCTCAGTGCTATGATGCACTCTAAATCCTGACTGAAATTCCTCAAATAAATTATTATCATGGAGAAAATCACACAGCTGGTCTGTGACTACTTTCTCAAGGATCTTTGACATAAAGGGAAGATTAGATATTGGTCTATAGTTGGCTAACACCTCTGGATCCAGGGTGGGCTTTTTTAGTAGAGGTTTAATTACAGCTACCTTAAAAGACTGTGGTACATAGCCTGTTAATAAGGATATATTGATCATATCTAATATATGAGTGTTAACTAAAGGTAAGACCTCCTTAAGTAGCCTAGTTGGGATGGGGTCTAAGAGACACGTTGATGATTTAGATGAAGAAATCACTGCGGTCAATTCTTGAAGAGAAATTGGGGAGAAGCAATCTAAATATATATTAGGTCTTACAGCTGTGTTTGAGGTTAGATAGGTACTATCTGAGGGCAGGAGGTCATGAATTTTGCCTCTAATAGTTAGAATTTTGTCATTAAAAAAGCTCATAAAATCATTACTGCTAAGGGCTAAAGGAATACAAGGCTCAATAGAGCTTTGACTCTCAGTCAGCCTGGCTACAGTGCTGAAAAGAAACCTGGGGTTGTTCTTGTTTTCTTCTATTAATGCTGAGTAATAGTTTGCTCTGGCATTGCGGAGGCCCCTCTTATAAGTTTTGAGACTGTCTGTCCAGATTAAACAAGATTCTTCCAGTTTGGTCAATCGCCAATTCCTTTCAAATTTTCGCGATATTTGTTTTAACTTACGGGTTTGAGAGTTATACCAAGGAGCGAACTTTCTTTACTTTGTTGACTTCTTTTTAAGAGGAGCTACAGAGTCGAGTGTTGTTCGCAGCGAGCCTACGGCGCTATCGACAAAATGATCAAAGTCGGTACAGGAAACCTCTGTTACTGAGGGACTTGGTATTGAATTTAACGACGGAGTAATCTTTTCCTTAAATTTTGCGACAGCACTATCTGATAAGCATCTAGTATAGTAACTGTTGCTGAGTGGCGTGTAATCAGGTAAAAAGAAATCAAAAGTAATCAAATAATGATCCGATTACGAGCTTTCAAATTATTTATAGTCTAGTTTAGGTTTAGGACTGATTAACAGACTAGAATTAAAAATGGCTGCAACTCCCCCTCCTCGGCCGCTGCCTCGAGGAATGTGGGTATTATTATGACTGGGAGGAGTGGATTCATTTAGACTAACATATTCATCTTGACACAGCCAGGTTTCAGTGAGACTGAGTAAATCAATATGATTATCTGATATTAATTCGTTTACTAACACTGCTTTAGACGATAGAGACCTGATATTTAACAGTCCGCATTTAATTCTCCTGTTTTGTCTTTCTGTCACAGAAGAGGTTTTAATTTTTATGAGGTTGTTATGCACAACTCCTCTTTGTTTAATTTTAGATTTAAATAATTTAGGTGGTCGGGGGACAGACACCGTTTGTGTAAAACTATGGGTGGGTAACTGCACTAAAAGCTCAGAGAAGCATGTAAGACTTTGACTCTGAGTCCAGGGGCCTCATTTTTAAAACTGTGCGTAGGAAAGATCACTACAAATGGCGTACGGAGGAAACACAGGAAATGTGTGCGCACAAAAACTACCTGATATATAACACAGTGTGCACGCACGTCCTACGCCTGTTTCCAGTTATAAATCACAATCAACTCTAAAGTTGGCGCACCTGAGGGAGTGCCTTGCCCCGCCTATATGTGGCTATAAAAGGTCGGGGGAACACCCTTGATACATATTCATTCATACCGAGACTGAAGATGGCCCAAGAGCAAAAACAGCAAAGAAACGAAGTTTCACGCAATGTGAAGTGGAAATTCTTGTAGATGAGGTGGAAAAAATAAAAACTGTGTTGTTTCTTGGGCACAGTGTGGGCATTACTAATGCCAAAAAGGCGGAAGAGTGGCAGCATGTGGCAGATGCTGTCAACAACGTTGCCTCAGAGGGACATACTGCGGCCAAAATTAAGAAGAAATGGTCAGACATAAAAGTGGAGGCAAAAAAGCCCCTGGCCCTACACAAAAGAAGTGTATGTGCGACTGGTGGGGGAAAGGGGACACCGGAGCTCACCCCCACAGATGAGAAGCTAGCAGGGATAATCGGCGAGTCCCTCTTAAGTGGCGTGGTGACAGAGGCGGAGGGGGACATAGATGCGCCAGAAGCACCAAATGTGCCAGAAGCACCGGATGATGCAGGTAAGTGTATGTCTTGTTTGAAATTGCAATAAAATGAACATGTACAGTACAAACACAACTGAGATGTCATTCACAAAAGTTGAATTTATTTAAAGTTGAATAATTTGGCTTTGCCACCCCCGAGTGTTCCAGCAGTGGTGCTCCACCTGTGGCTGGAGAGGCCGGAGATGCCACAGCACCTTGTGCGTCCTCCCGCAGCGGCCGTGTCCTGACAGATGCAGTCCTGCAAGTGCAGAGGGACACAATCACTGCAGTTAACGAGGAGGCCAACGAGTTGCGGGACATCAAAACTGTCTTAACAGCCGTAAATGACACACTTAAACAGTTGGTAAATAAAAAATAATTTCTCTATCTCTTGTGTGTTTGTTATATGCGTTGCATCACCTCCAGACGCTGGCGCACAGCAGCAGCATTTTGCTCACACACGGGGGGGGGGGGGTGGGTGTCGGGGTCAGGGATGACATTGGCCTCAGGTGGTGGTGGTGGCACATTCTCCCTCTGTGCCATGTTGTGTAGCACAGCACAAGCCCTCACAGTCTTACACACCTGCAGGACAAAAATAGTTTTATGCAACGGTTTAACAGCCTAACATTTTGATGATGTCTTTTTTTAATTGAAAAGATCTAAACAGTCTCTCTAGGAAATGGAAATAATACACAATCCTTACACACCTTTGCAGGTGTGTAAGACAAACGCCCTCCTGTGGCATCGAGGCACCGCCACCTTCCTTTGCAACACGCGTCTGGCTGTGATGCACGTTGTAACGGCGTTCCTCTGCGCTCTGTGGGTTTTGAAACGGGGTAAGCAGCCATCGTCCACTGTCACCTGCAAGGTGAGAGAATGGTGAATTAGGTACTGCAGTAGAGTGTAATTGCAATATTTCAACATGAACAATCCTTACCTACAAGCCAGCCATGTACCATTGTGACAAACCAATGATACCTCCTAACACGTCTGGCATAATGCGGCCGAAGGTACAGTAGGCTGGGATATCCCCGACCTGTCAGCAAGTTCCCTCTGGAAGGTGCCAGTTGCCAGGAAACCGAGTGTTGTTACCACCTGCAGAGGGACTGGCACGGCGTGGTTCCTGTGGGTGCTCCTCTGTAGTGCCGGGCCCAACGCATCACAGAGGTCCAGGATCACAGCGCGTGCCAGTTGAAACCGGCTCATGAGCCACTCGTCATCATGGGCCAATGCATCTTGCTGGTCCCTGAAGAGCCGCTCCCCCCAAAGTCTCCCATCTGCTGCATCCTCGAGCAGTGCCAAATAAGCCATTGTGTGTCTTTACGCATTGTGAGTGTGTGCCTTTTTATATCTTAATATCTTAATTGTCTGACGAGATACAGGTGTGTATGAGATAACGACAAATTATCTTTGTCTTTATTTAGCAAGAGTGAAAACATTGAATTTACTCTCAGGGGGATTAATAAAGTAAATAAACTAAACTATTTATCATCCTGAATCATGTATTACGTGAGTATTAATCACACAGGAGTTTATGTACTGTAAAAACGGCTTTATTTATTTTTTCCAAATTACCTCTTCATATCATCTGTGAGAGGTCATATTTTTGATTTATTTTACACACAATAGTATCAGAAGGACGTTTCGTCCTTCTGCCATCGGAGTTGCAGTTTCTCATTTCTCCAGTTTATGTGCGTACGGCAGGGTCAGAGTTTGCGTGGTGGACCGCACATTCTCCCTTCAAGTTTGTTTTTTATAAATCCCAAACTTTGCTTAAGAGTGGCGTACGCCTTCTTTTGTGTGTATGCAGCCTTTATAAATGAGGCGCCTGATCTCAACTCTGGATTGTCAGGTTTTTGAATTACTAATAATCTTTGCCAGGTTTCTAGATATGAGAGCAGCTCCATCCAAAGTGGGATGAATGCCAAAAGTTTGCAAATTATTAATGAAACCCACATTGTTTGCTGGACACCACCTGGACAGCCAGCGATTAAATGATGACATGCAGCTAAACATGTCATCAGTGGTCAGATTTGGGCGGGGTCCAGAGAAAACTATGGAGTCCGACATAGTTTTAGCGTATTCACACACTGAGGCAATATTAATTTTAGTGACCTCCAATTGGCGTAACGGGGTGTCATTGCCGCCGACGTGAATAATGATCTATAACAAATGTATTTGAGACAGGCCTTTAATTGAGACAGGCTTATATTTGAGACAGGCCTTTATCCGTCAGCGTGTCAACATCACCGGGCTGGTTAAAGAGAACAGGCCTCTTAACTGAAGATTTGGGATAATCAGATTTTTTAAAAAAAAAATTTATTTAACCTTTATTTAACCAGGCAAGTCATTAAGAACAAATTCTTATTTACAATGGCGGCCTGGCAAAAGGCAAGAGCCTCTTGAGGAGAAGGGGACAGGGATTAGAGGGGTATCAAAAGATAAAAGAAACAGCAACACATACAACGTGCACCACATAAGGGACAAACAGCATAAAGTGGCTAACAGAGAGCAGCATCACGCAGCATAGCAGCAACAAAAATAGAGCACACATGCAGCAGAACGGACAATGCAACATCGGCAAAAACAAAACAAGCAATGCAACAAACAACAAACATACAAACAGACAACAACAAATAGCAAGATAGACTGGCAGAGCAGCAGATTACTTCAAATGGTAATCAGATTACTGATTCTGCTAATCTGAATACTCCTGAAGGTAATCAGATTACTGTAAAAGGGTAATCAGATCACATCTGAAGGTAATCAGATTGCAGCCGAAGGTAATCAGATTACAACTGAGGGTAATCAGATCACACCTGAAGGTAATCAGATTCCTTCTGAGCATGTTCTGTGCTGATGAACGAAACAAACGTCATGTTTGAACTTTTATTTTAAATACAATCTTTAAACTTTATTTAAATGAACAAAATTAAAATTCAGTTCAATCTTCTTCGATTATTGATTCATTTTATTATTGAAACGTGAAAATGTGTTGTCAGTCGTTCTTTTCTCTGATTCGATGTCTGCTGCAGTGGTGCAGGAAGCACCAGACGCCCTCCCAGCAGATGACGGCAGCAGTCGTCATAGTGACCAGCAGGGCGGCAAAGGTGTCCACGCTGTGATACTGGAACCAGTTCAGGTCATGTGACGCCAGCCGCAGGTGTCGCGCTCCGCCGTGTCGCATCACAAACTCCACCCAGAAGACAGCAGTGCTCAGCGGCGCCACCGCGCGGTCGTGGTGCAGCACTGACAGATGCTGCATGCTGGACCTGTAGCTGAGCATCATGGGGGTAAAAAATGGTCACACTGGTGTTTTATTAATAAATGTTAATATGCTTTTATCTTGAAGGAGCTGATTCAGCAGGAAGTCAGGGCTCTTATTTTGAAAAGAAATGTCAGGAAATAATCATGAACTCAAACTTCCTGTGATGTCATCCTCACCTCGGCTCGTTGATGACAGCATGCAGCGCCTCTGTCAGCTTGTCAGATGTCAGGTGGTTGAAGTCCAGGACGATGGCAGCGCCGCGGCGGCTGAAATGGGCGAGATTATTGGGCTGATCTGCGAACAGTGGGACTCCAACCAGCGGCACGGCGTGATACACAGCTTCATACAGACCATTGGTGCCGCCGTGTGTCACGAACGCTCTCGTCTTCGGGTGACCTGAGAGGGAACCGTGTAAACGTGTTCAGATCATTCCAACCTGACAGCGCCCGTCTGTGTATCATACTGCCACGACAGGTGACGTCTGGCGTTGGAGTTTGAGGCAGAAATCTGACAAAGCGGCGAATTTTAGGAAGTTGGAATGAGAACAGGCTGCTGTGTGTGTATGTGTGTGTGTGTGTGTGTGTGTGTGTTTGCACCCAGCAGGTCGTTCTGAGGGATCCAATCAAACAGCTCAGTGTTTGCTGACAGTGTCTTCGGAGTTTCTCCTCTGAACCTCCAAATGACCTGAAAATAAAACAAGTGTCAGGTGGAAGGTGTCAAGTGGAAAGTGTCAGGTGGAAGGTGTCAAGTGGAAAGTGTCAGGTGGAAGGTGTCAAGTGTCAGGTGGAAGGTGGAAGGTGTCAGGTGGCTGCCATGATGCTGCCAAGATGCTGCCATCATGCCATCATGATGCCACCATGATACCATCATGATGCTGTCATGATGCCGCTACGATGCCACCATGATGCCACCATGATGCTGCCAAGATGCCACCAGTAAGAACCAGTCCTGACATCACAGGTCTTGGTTCAGTTCGAGTATAAAGTGATGCAGTAAAGTATCTGAAGTACTCAGTTACTTTCCCCCACCGATTGATCAGCCCATCAGATGCTCAGTTTTCCTGACAACCCTGAACCCATATTTCTCTCTCTGTATGTGGGTGGAGCTTCTGACCTTCTGTGGAATTCGTCCCAAGGCAGCAGCGATGACATCAGCACGCTCTGTCGTCAGGTTGGTTACCATGGAGCCGAAGGAAACCACCACCACACCGGCATCACCCGAACTCTGCACAAACGCCTCCAGGTCCTGGAAGATGTGACATCATCGTTACATCATCCTCACTATCTTCATCATTGCTATCGTCACCATACATGTCTGAAGATTTGTAGAATTTCAAAATAAATCTTCCTGTCAGTTCATGCCTCTGGCAGCTGATTGGCTGGTTTACAGTGCAGACCGCCCACATGTTTGAAGTTGGGCGGGGTCGGTCGCGGCGTCTCCAGGTCCCAGAAGGTCCTGATGAGCCAAATGTCGGCATTCCCCAGAGTCCTGCAGATGCTGCTGGGACTTCCTGTCCACACAGGAAACAGCACATCAGGCTTTTATTCTGAAAGGACAGGTTTTATTTTCTCAGGATTTTTAATTATCATTTTTTATTTTGATGTTTTTGTTTGTTCGTTTTCACATTTTGACTTTAAGATCACAGGAAGTGGACACTCAGTGTTACAGGAAGTGGACACTCGGTCTTACAGGAAGTGGAACAGTTTGTTCCTTCTGGGCCTCCATACCAGACGAGTAACTGAGACGAGTAACTGAGGAGATCAATACAACTGATTGAGTATTGAAGAATGGAACTCTAACCTTTGACTTCGCTGTAGTAGTTATCAATCAGTCCCATGAACAGCTCAGACACTGCTGACACCATCATGTATGTCATGGTGTTGATCAGCCTCTCCCCAAATGTCATGCGGTCGCTGTATGGTAGCGGAGCCACCGGGACGTAGGAGGGCGGCGCTGGCGCGTGGCCGCAATGCCGCTCCAGGACGCTGCCGAATGAGAAGCGCAGCGAGATGATGAGCGGCAGGCTGAGCACATCAGCCACCAGGTCGCCACACATCACCATCGGGTCCAGCAGGACGGCGTCAAATGCGGCAGTCCTCAGAGTCGCCATCAGCTGCTCGCTCTTCAACATGGAGTCACACTGCTGCTTCCCGAAGACGAGCGACCGGCGCATGAAATCAACAACCTTCAGAAAGTTCTGCAGCGAAGACGAGACATGAGACTCGTACATAGAGAAGTGGATGAAGTCCTTTGTGAGGCTGTGAAACTCGGCTCTGCTGAATGGGACCTGGAGAAAAAAACAAACAAGCATCCAACCATCTGCTGAGTCGTAATCAAAACATTTGAAACAGAAAACATTGAAACATGTCGGACATGAGAACTTCCTGTCACAGATGTTCAGTTGTTTCTGTGTTTCTGATGTCTGACATCAGAACTGATGTCTCTCTGGTTCTTCTTCATGTGTCACACGGGCCCCAGTAAAGCGTTCAGGGGTTACCTGCCAACAACTGACCGCACAGCTCGGTGACATCACATCTCGAGACAACTTATTTTTTGTCTCAGTAGGAAGTCAAGAAGAGAAACTGAATGTGGCTGTCGGTAAAAATCACATCATGTGACGTCTGAACTGGATGTTACCTTGTAAACCAGGAAGTTGAACTTGGCTGCATCGCGGCGGTTGTTGTAGTCGACTGATGGCGAGGCGTCTGAAACTAAAATGGTGACAGAGTGGTTCCTCCTCACTAGCTCTTCCATGATGCTCCGCATGTTCAACCAGTGGCTGTACTCGCCTGGGAACACCAGAACATGGCCGCCATCAGCTGGAGCGTTGGGATGGAGGAGGAAGAGGAGAACGAGAGTAAGAAGAAGCGGAGGAACAGGAGGAGCAGGAGGAGGAGAGCCCTTCATCATGACTACTCGTCTGTGTTCTGTGTGAAATCTGCAAACAAGCTGAAGCTCCAAAGTCCAGACTGATCAGAGGTCGCTCACAGAAAAGAGCCGAGCGCTGTCAGATCACCTCATGACATCATGTCTCCAGCCACCGCCTCATGTTTTCACCTTTTCATTTTGTTTTCAAACTGACGGCCGCTCTGAGTGAGGTCAATGTGTACATCACTTTTTACAGTCCCCAGGAAACACTTTACTTCCTGTTTTCATTCAGGTGTTCTTCTTTAACCGTGTTTGTGACAGCAGGTAAATTTAACAGGAAGTTAAGCAGGTACATAGATTTAAATAAATATATACAGTACAGGCCAAAAGTTTGGACACACCTCCTCATTCAATGCGTTTTCTTTATTTTCATGACTATTTACATTGTAGATTCTCACTGAAGGCATCAAAACTATGAATGAACACATGTGGAGTTATGTACTTAACAAAAAAAGGTGAAATAACTGAAAACATGTTTTATATTCTAGTTTCTTCAAAATAGCCACCCTTTGCTCTGATTACTGCTTTGCACACTCTTGGCATTCTCTCCATGAGCTTCAAGAGGTAGTCACCTGAAATGGTTTTCCAACAGTCTTGAAGGAGTTCCCAGAGGTGTTTAGCACTTGTTGGCCCCTTTGCCTTCACTCTGCGGTCCAGCTCACCCCAAACCATCTGGATTGGGTTCAGGTCCGGTGACTGTGGAGGCCAGGTCATCTGCCGCAGCACTCCATCACTCTCCTTCTTGGTCAAATAGCCCTTACACAGCCTGGAGGTGTGTTTGGGGTCATTGTCCTGTTGAAAAATAAATGATGGTCCAACTAAACGCAAACCGGATGGGATGGCATGTCGCTGCAGGATGCTGTGGTAGCCATGCTGGTTCAGTGTGCCTTCAATTTTGAATAAATCCCCAACAGTGTCACCAGCAAAACACCCCCACACCATCACACCTCCTCCTCCATGCTTCACAGTGGGAACCAGGCATGTGGAATCCATCCGTTCACCTTTTCTGCGTCTCACAAAGACACGGCGGTTGGAACCAAAGATCTCAAATTTGGACTCATCAGACCAAAGCACAGATTTCCACTGGTCTAATGTCCATTCCTTGTGTTTCTTGGCCCAAACAAATCTCTTCTGCTTGTTGCCTCTCCTTAGCAGTGGTTTCCTAGCAGCTATTTGACCATGAAGGCCTGATTGGCGCAGTCTCCTCTTAACAGTTGTTCTAGAGATGGGTCTGCTGCTAGAACTCTGTGTGGCATTCATCTGGTCTCTGATCTGAGCTGCTGTTAACTTGCCATTTCTGAGGCTGGTGACTCGGATGAACTTATCCTCAGAAGCAGAGGTGACTCTTGGTCTTCCTTTCCTGGGTCGGTCCTCATGTGTGCCAGTTTCGTTGTAGCGCTTGATGGTTTTTGCGACTCCACTTGGGGACACATTTAAAGTTTTTGCAATTTTCCGGACTGACTGACCTTCATTTCTTAAAGTAATGATGGCCACTGGTTTTTCTTTAGTTAGCTGATTGGTTCTTGCCATAATATGAATTTTAACAGTTGTCCAATAGGGCTGTCGGCTGTGTATTAACCTGACTTCTGCACAACACAACTGATGGTCCCAACCCCATTGATAAAGCAAGAAATTCCACTAATTAACCCTGATAAGGCACACCTGTGAAGTGAAAACCATTTCAGGTGACTACCTCTTGAAGCTCATGGAGAGAATGCCAAGAGTGTGCAAAGCAGTAATCAGAGCAAAGGGTGGCTATTTTGAAGAAACTAGAATATAAAACATGTTTTCAGTTATTTCACCTTTTTTTGTTAAGTACATAACTCCACATGTGTTCATTCATAGTTTTGATGCCTTCAGTGAGAATCTACAATGTAAATAGTCATGAAAATAAAGAAAACGCATTGAATGAGAAGGTGTGTCCAAACTTTTGGCCTGTACTGTACATGTATACATGGTATGTATATATATATATATATATATACACACACATATGTATGTATATATATATATATATATATATATATATATATATATATATATATATATATATATGTATATATATATATATGTATATATGTATATATATATATATGTATATATGTATATATATATATGTATATACATACATGTATACATATACATATATACAGTTTGCAGACTTTCTCTCGAACACTATTTCCAACTTTGTTCGAGTTTGAATTCTTGGTGATTTTAACATCCATGTTTGCTGTCCTGCTAAAATTCTTGTAAATGATTTTATGCACCTGCTTGAGTCTTTTAATCTCACCCTGCACACCACCGGACCTACTCATAAATTAGGCCACACACATGATTTGGTCCTGTCCAGTGGTGGATATGGCCAGATTTTACTAGTGGAACCCTTGGGTATGGGTGGATACTGACGCGGACCCCACCCGCATCCCCACATTCGGAAAATGAAGATAATCATTAAAGATATAAACAAATGATGCTTTCTTGCATTGCACGATAACATAGGATATTCTTTGTTCAAATTAACTCTCCACTGCTCTACTCTGCATTCAGTCTCCTCAGTTGATTTTACGCATTACCATTACCATTTCCTGATCAGCTGTGAGGGTCATAAGGACAGAGGGATGTCGTATGCTGTAAAGCCTGTGAGGCAAATTGTGATTTGTGATATTGGGCTTTATAAATAAAATTGATTGATTGATTGATTGATTGATTGATTGATTGATTGAAAGCTACACTAAAAACAGGTTACCAAGATCTATTGATTATGTCTCCCTTATTTTATTAACTATTATTATATTGTAAAGGAGTCACTAAATGGACGAGTCGAAACAACTTCTCTCAGGCGGCTACACCAATGTGTGCCATTTATTTACACCAGCATTCAACTCATGAATACAGTGAACACGCACCAAAAAGGTACCAAGCTAAAACACTCCCCCAGGGCACATGGAAACAACAAACGTTCCTACTTGATTAAGGGGAGTCACATTGATGACACTGATGGCTCCGCTTCATACATCTCCTCAGTTCTCTCCTCTCTGTAAAAGACAAATGACAATGGGAAATAATAGTTAGGCTACCAAATAAACTCTTCATATATACTGCAATAATCATCATGAAATAAATGTAATTTACCTCTTAAAAGCAGAGGGCTGACACTGCACCCTTTCCACTGCTCTGCTCATTCAGTCTCCTCAGTTCTCTCCACTGCATTGTTCTCTCTTCACTGTAAAAGACAAATGACAGACAAATACAAAAAATAGTTAATATTAATGAATTATTTGTAGGCTACTGAGTGTATTTGTAGGCTTCATGTGTACTGTAATTCTGATATTAACGTGAAATAAATGTAATTTACCTTTCATTCCATCTCTAGTCAGTAACTGTAATGTACTAGTAACTTACCTACCAACTGTGAAACTATTCCTGTAATTATCTGCAGCATTCTCTATTCACTATATAATAGACCGTGCATACAGACATGAGTGAACAAGCTAGCTAGCTGGAAATAACATTAGGTAACATTAGCCAATCTAAAGCTTTCAATCCTCTATCAGCAGATACGTTAGTTCATCTCATGTAAAACCTTCACATAGAGTAGCTGGCTAAATATCTCTGACTAAATTAAACCAGCAAAGCTTGCTACTCTATCTCTGTAACGGCTAGCTAACACCTTGGCTGGTATATTGGATGTCATATCAGGCTGCAACCAAGGCTAGTGGTGTGTCTCAAATCTCATACTTCCGTTAGTATACTTCTATGTAGTTTACTGTGTGCACTATGTACTCATTGGCGTAGTGCGTGAATTTCGACAGGGTAGTGTTGTCTCAAGCCAAACACGACCGTTGTGCACTCACCAGAAACGATTAACCCAATAAATATACTGCTGGCTTATACCCAACAACAGTATAGTTAGGGTGACCATATTTTGATTTCCAAAAAAGAGGACACTCGGCCGGCCACGACATAGCCTACTTAAATGATACTCGCAGTTTACTCCAAGATGTCTTATAATTTTAATATATTTAAAGTTTATATGTATGGGTAGAAAATTCAGTTAAATTACAAAATAATATGTTATGATTTGGTTTAAAGCCTGGACTCAAAAGCACGACTCAGGAAACAGGTACACAGTGAATAACAAGTCTTTAATGTTCGAATGTGCAGAATAGTGCAAGGGGGAGGGGTGGAGCGTGGTCCCAGGATCCCGACATGTTCCGTGAAGGCACCGGTGAGGAGGAGAGTGAGAGTGTCTGGTGTGGCGTCCACCACGTGGTAATGGCGGCGGTGCTGCGGCACGGCGCAGTAGGTTCCGTCTTCTTGAGCGTACTCACTCCGAGGGGAAACACAGGAGAGCTGACGGCGGCAGGAAGGTCCACAGGCAGGCAGTGAAGTAGCACACACGAGATCACGAGGCAAGCACAGCAATCTGAGTTGAGGCGGAGGAAACACAGAGGCATTAGCTACACAAGCTAACAAAGCACGAGGGCAAAAACACAGAGGAGCCAGGATACAAACTACCGCGCAGACTGATGAAACGATCTGGCGACGAGTAGGGAGGAATCCAGAGGCTTTATGGAGAGGGTGATTGCTGGAGTGGATTCACCTGGCACTGCCTGTGGAAGGAAGCCACGCCCACATGCACACACACAGAACAGACAGGGAGAGAAACACAGGAGGAGTAATACAGACAGGGAATGACACACACACACACACATGAGGGAGAGGCTGCCATGATGAGGATCATGACAGTACCCCCCCTCAATGACCGACTCCAGGCGGTCTACCAGGCTTGTCTGGGTGTCTCCGGTAGAAGTCAGCGAGGAGAGAGGGGTCCAGGATCAGTCCCCGAACAATCCAGCTCCTTTCCTCGGGTCCATATCCCTCCCAGTCCACCAGGTATTGGTAGCCATGCCCCCTGCGGCGGACATCCAGTATGCGGCTGACAGTGAACGCCGGGTGTCCATCAATGAGACGGGGGGGTGGAGGGGCGACGGTAGGAGGGCACAAGGTACTGGTGGAGACAGGTTTTAACTGGGAAACATGGAAGGTAGGGTGGATCTTTAAAGAGGCAGGAAGATTGAGGTGAACAGCAGAGGGATTAACAACTGACTCAACTTCAAACGGACCAATGAATCTGGGAGACAGTTTCTTAGAAGCCACACTGAGGGGAATGTCCTTTGCATTCAACCAAACCTTTTGTCCTGGTTTGTACTCCGGAGCAGGAGTACGCCGCCGGTCAGCCAACCTCCGGTTCTGGTCCTGGGTGCGCAGGAGAGCCGCTCTGGTCTCCCTCCAGACTCTGCGGATCCTGCGGAGGCTGAGCTGGACCGATGGCACGGCGATCTCCTGCTCCTGGGAGGGAAACAGAGGTGGTAAGTAACCCAAGGAGGCTTCAAATGGTGTCATACCCGTAGCTGCTGACGTCAGGGAGTTGTGTGCATACTCCACCCAGGCGAGGTGAGTGCTCCATGAAGCTGGGTTCCGAGCACATATGCAGCGGAGGGTGGTCTCCAGGTCCTGGTTGGCCCTCTCTGTCTGACCATTAGACTGGGGGTGGTAACCCGATGACAGGCTCACTGTAGCACCCAGTGCTCGGCAAAACTCCTTCCACACCTGAGAAGTAAACTGGGGGCCTCTGTCTGACACAATGTCGGCTGGAATTCCATGAATGCGGAACACATGATCCACCAACAGTTCGGCAGTTTCAGCAGCAGAGGGCAGTTTAGGAAGACCCACAAAATGAACAGACTTGGAAAAACAATCCACAATCGTTAGAATGGTGTCTTTACCTTGGGATGGAGGTAATCCGGTCACGAAATCCAGGGCTATGTGGGACCATGGACGGCCGGGCACTGGGAGCGGACGGAGGAGTCCAGCAGGTGGCCGATGGGTCGCTTTACCGCGGGCACACACAGTACAGGCCTTGACATATTCACAGGTGTCTGAAGACATGGTGGGCCACCAGAAGTGGCGTTGTAGGAGCATCAGGGTGCGGAAGGCTCCAGGATGGCAGGCGAACAGGGATGTGTGCCCCCACTGGAGGACCTGAGGGCGGACAGAGACAGGCACAAACAAACGACCCTGGGGACCACCACCAGGATCTGGGTCAGTATGGAGAGCAGTCCTAACCACGGACTCAATTTCCCAGGTCAGAGAACCAACAAGACAGGACGGGGGAAGAATGGTGTCTGGCACAGGTGGGCTGCCCCCGTCATCGTGAAATTGCCTAGATAAGGCGTCAGGCTTAACATTCTTGCTCCCTGGCCGGTAAGTGAGGTTAAAGTTGAACCGGCCAAAAAACAAAGCCCACCGGGCTTGGCGAGAGTTCAATCGTTTAGCACTTTGAATGTAAGCCAAATTTTTATGATCAGTCCATACCATAAAAGGTGATTCTGCTCCCTCCAGCCAGTGTTTCCACTCCTCCAGAGCCAGCTTGACAGCCAGCAACTCCTGGTTTCCCACGTCATAGTTTCGCTCTGCAGGTGACAGTTTCTTGGAAAAGAATGCACAAGGATGGAGCTTGTTGTCTCCTGCAGCTCTTTGGGATAACACAGCGCCCACCCCGACGTCAGAAGCGTCGACCTCAACCACGAACTGGCAGGCAGGATCTGGCTGAACCAGGACGGGAGCCGAGGTGAAGCGCTTCTTCAGCTCCCTGAAGGCATCCTCAGCCACAGGAGACCAGACAAAAGGCACAGAAGAAGAAGTGAGTTGGGTTAAAGGTGCATCTACCTGACTGTAGTTCCTGATGAAGCGCCGGTAGAAATTCGCGAAGCCCAGGAACCTCTGGAGCTGCTTGCGAGACTTGGGTTGGGGCCAGTCTGTCACTGCCTGGATCTTCGTGGGATCTGGTCTCACCTGCCCACTCTCCAGGATGTACCCCAGGAAGGAAACAGAGGTCACATGAAACTCGCACTTCTCCCCCTTCACAAACAGCTTATTCTCCAGCAACCTCTGCAGAACCTGTCGCACATGCACAATGTGCTCCTCGAGGTTGCGGGAGAAAATCAAAATGTCATCCAGATAAACGAACACGGAATGATTCAGGAAGTCTCTCAGAACATCATTAACTAATGTTTGGAAAACGGCTGGAGCATTAGTTAACCCAAACGCCATCACAAGGTACTTGAAATGTCCCAGGGGTGTGTTGAATGCCGTTTTCCACTCATCACCCTCTTTTATACGCACCAGGTGGTAGGCGTTATGCAGGTCCAGCTTCGTGAAGATAGTTGCACCATGGAGAGGTTCAAACGCAGAGTTAATGAGGGGTAATGGGTATTTATTTTTTACTGTGATGTTGTTTAAGCCCCGATAATCAATGCAGGGTCTCAGGGTTTTATCTTTCTTTCCCACAAAAAAGAAACCGGCACCCAGTGGAGAAGAGGAAGGGCGTATGATACCTGAGTTCAGGGAGTCTGTTATGTAGGTTTCCATGCTTTCTCGCTCAGGTGCGGAGAGGTTGTAGAGCCTGCTGGTGGAAAGGGGGGCTCCGGGCAGCAGCTCAATGGCGCAGTCGTAAGGTCTGTGAAGTGGTAATGATTGAGCCCGCTGTTTGCTGAACACCTCAGCCAGGTCATGATACACGGACGGTACAGAGGAGAGGTCCGGAGGTTCTGGTGGGGTTGCACTGGGTTTACTTGAGCTTGGAGGAAGAGCAGACTTGAGACATGAGGTGTGACAGAATGAACTCCAACTTGTAATTTTACCGGCTGCCCAATCGATGACTGGATTATGTTTTTGGAGCCAGGGTAACCCGAGTACTAGAGGGGCGTGAGAGGATGGCATGATATGAAAAGATATTTGTTCTCGATGATTACCGGCCAGCAACAGTGATAGTGTCTCTGTTTGATGGGAGATGTGAGCCAGTAACTCCCCATTTAATGCATTAGCCACGAGAGGTGTGTCAATGGGGAAAGTATTAATCAGGGATTGTTCAACAAACTGGGAATCAAGCAAATTGGAATCAGAACCAGAATCAACTAGAGCCTCCAGTTTAAAGGTTTCACCCTTTAGCAAAATACAGGCTTCAATGTTAATGCGTTTACGGGGTAACATAGGGACCACAGTGCTACTCACCAGAACCCCGGCTGCGACTGGTGAGGACTTGGGTTTAAACGTTGAGGGCATGTGGCGAGTTGATGTCCAGGCTGTCCACAGTAGATACATAGTTTCTCTTTGAAGTGCCAACTGCGCTCGGCTGGAGTTAGCCGGTTACGATCCAACTGCATGGGTTCCTCTTGTCTTGTGGGAGCAACAGACTGGTTATTAGTTGCAGGAGTAGTTTCAACAGGCCAACGTTGAGCAATAGGTGAAGCAGCAGTACCAGGGGATCTCACAACCTGTGCTCTGTCTCTGCGTCGCTCTCTTAGCCTATTGTCCACTTTAATGGCTAACGCGATTAGCTCCTGTAAACTCTTGGGCTCTGCCCTACCCACGAGACAGTCTTTAACAGTTTCATTAAGTCCTCTCAAAAAAATGCTCTGGAGTGCTTTGTCATCCCACCCAAGTTCAGCCGCCAGAGTACGGAACTCGACTGAATAATTGGCCGCACTAAGAGAACCCTGGCGCAGGCTCAACAGTTGGTTACTGGTGTCATGACTGGTAATGGGATGGTCAAAAACAGACATCATCACGTTGGAAAACCGTTCAAAAGTAGCTTGAGCAGTGAGTGGATTATGCCAAAAGGCTGTTCCCCAGGCTCTAGCCCTCCCCGTGAGCAAACCCAACACATAGGCAATCTTGGATCTGTCAGAACTGTAAGTCTGTGGTTGTAACTCAAACACTAGGGAACACTGGAAAAGAAAAGACTTACAGTCACCTAAGGCTCCGTCGTAACGTTCAGGGGCAGGAACGTATGGCTCACGGGGTTGCAATGTGCCCACTGGTACTGCTGGGGAGAGATTAAACACAGGTGGATTATTAGTTTGCAGCTGGTTCTCAACTCGAGCGAGACCGGAGGTAAGATTGGAGAGGGAGTCCATGATCTCCCGCAGCGTCTGGTCATGATGTCCGAGCATTATCCCTTGGGATGAAACAGCATGTCTCAGATTCATCACCGGTGAACCTGAGTCTGAGTCGGCTGGGTCCAACATGGCCAGATCATTCTGTTATGATTTGGTTTAAAGCCTGGACTCAAAAGCACGACTCAGGAAACAGGTACACAGTGAATAACAAGTCTTTAATGTTTGAATGTGCAGAATAGTGCAAGGGGGAGGGGTGGAGCGTGGTCCCAGGATCCCGACATGTTCCGTGAAGGCACCGGTGAGGAGGAGAGTGAGAGTGTCCGTGGTGTGGCGTCCACCACGTGGTAATGGCGGCAGTGCTGCGGCACGGCGCAATAGGTTCCGTCTTCTCGAGCGTACTCACTCCAAGGGGAAACACAGGAGAGCTGACGGCGGCAGGAAGGTCCACAGGCAGGCAGTGAAGTAGCACACACGAGATCACAAGGCAAGCACAGCAATCTGAGTTGAGGCGGAGGAAACACAGAGGCATTAGCTACACAAGCTAACAAAGCACGAGGGCAAAAACACAGAGGAGCCAGGATACAAACTACTGCGCAGACTGATGAAACGATCTGGCGACGAGTAGGGAGGAATCCAGAGGCTTTATGGAGAGGGTGATTACTGGAGTGGATTCACCTGGCACTGCCTGTGGAAGGAAGCCACGCCCACATGCACACACACAGAACAGACAGGGGGAGAAACACAGGAGGAGTAATACAGACAGGGAATGACACACACACACATGAGGGAGAGGGAGGGGCTGCCATGATGAGGATCATGACATAATATCTCTCAAAGACAGAAATTCAGATAGACCCCAATAGATAGGGGACACATACACACACTAGAGTGTGGCGATCCGAGCCCGATGGTACCCGACGGGTCGGGCCGGGTTTGGTCAAAAATGTAGCTATAAATTGTATTCGGGCTCGGGTCGGATTCGGTCAGCTTTCAGTGAAAATGTAGTGTAAAAATAAATTAAATTCCTATTGTCTGTCCTTTTTATTGCTTGGGCACTGTTATTTACATGACAACACTTGAACATAACACACACACACACACACATTGGCTGTTTGTTTCTACCTTTCTCCTCTCTCGAAGTCTCGGACCTCCAGCCGCCCACCTCCGCCTTGATTAAACGCTGAAAATAAAATAAAAGAGGGAGACAGGTTTTTCCTATTTTATCTTATTTTGTTTTATTTCTCCCTCTCCTCTCGCTAGAAGCGTCGGACCTTCCGCCTCCCGCTCCCATCTCAAACACGGAGGTCTCCCTCTCCGCAGCTGAGCACCTGCGGCGCATAGCCTGTAACAACTGTGTGACACAAACTCAGTGCTTTGGTCATTAAATAATGTCGGGCTCGGTTCAGGTTCGGAAAGAAATATGCTGCCCGTGCTGCACTCTAACACACACAGACAAACACACGGAAAACCGGACATTATCATCAGTTTATAAACCCCCCCCCCCCGGACGCCCCGGACGGGACATGAAAAGTGGACATGTCCGGGCAAAAGAGGACGTTTGGTCAGCCTAAGTATAGTGGTGCTTAGTGCAAAAAACACATGTATTTGTACAATGCAACGACGTTCACAGTCGCACAGTTCTTGGCCGCTATTTCCAGTTTGAAAAGTGGTCCCTACCTTTCCGCTACGCAGCCATAGCCAAGATGGCGACACGATTTGAGACAGAGCTTAGCTGGTAAGCTAATGTTAACGTTACTAACTAGCTAGCAAGCATGTTTGCTAGCTAGCTTTGACACAGTGCACAATGCACAGGCCATGTGCTACAATAAACACAAAATCATCAAACAATCAAGATTAACATTATTTTAACAAGACTAGATATGTCAAAGACACCACCAATGTTTGAGGAAATTCAAGCGAACTCCCACCATCAACAGCTTCATAATTTACCTGCTGTTAGCTACTCTTGCTGTTCGTCTGTCAGTCTGTCAAGTTATCCTCAGACAGCGCACTTAGGAAAAAATGCAGTTGTCTCGCACTGGCAGGGATGAATTCCCATCGGCTGTTGGGGCTGCATATGGATTCAGTGCGCTTAGGTGCTTTCGGCAAAAGGAGCATGCAGTTTAGAAACACTGTAAAACCCCTATATAAAACATTGAATATTCTGTATTTTCTGTATTCACCCCCCCCCCCCCATTTCCACCACTGGTTCTGTCATCTGGTTTCTTCTAAAATTTCAGGAATCAGTTAAGGCTGCGAGAATAAAATACTTTCCATTCACATAATTCAAAGACATTAGTCACTACTATTTATTCTGTTGTCCGCTCCACCCTCCCTGCAAACCAAGATATGTCCCCTGCTAAGTGCGAGGAATTTTTTTTAACATTGTTTACTCGTAAAGTTTAGAATATCAGATCTAACATCCCCAGCTCCTCCCATAACCTTGCTGCCCCACTGGCCTGCTCATCTAGACTGGTCTGCTTCCAACCCATCACACTTTCCTTCGTGACCAAGATTGTTTCTTCCAGGAAACCTACGACTTGCCCCCTTGACACTGTCCCCTCCAGGCTCCTGAAGCATCTACATCCTCTCCATTGTTAATAGCTCATTGGCCACCGGTATTGTTCCAGTTTGATTCAAGCAGGCAGTGGCCCAGCCCCTCCTGAAAAAAACAAACAATTTAGACCCCTCAATGCCCAGCAACTACAGGCCTATCTCTAAACTTCCATTCCTCTCTAAGTTTCTGGAGAAGGTTATTCTCCATCAACTACAGACCTACTTATGTCAAAATAACATCCTGGAAAGGTTTCAGTCTGGGTTCAGGGCCGATCATAGCACAGAGTCTGCCCTGCTGAAAGTGCACAACAACCTGCTACTCTGTGTTGACGCTGGAAACTGTGCCATCCTGGTTCCTTTTTGACCTCAGCGCTGCATTCGACACTGTGGATCACAACATCTTAATCGAACACCTCCAGTTTGGTGTTGGCATCAGTGGCACTGCATTACACTGGTTCAACTCCTACCTCAAAAACAGAAGTTTCTCCGTCAGCATGAGAAATCACAGTCTTTCCTGTGGGGTCCCTCAAGGCTCCATCTTAGGTCCTATTCTCTTTGCGTTGTGCATGCTTCCTGTCGGCCAAATAATTAAAAAAACATAACACCTCCTTCCACTCCTATGCTGACGACACACAGCTATCCGTATCAAGCTTAATGATAGGTCTAGTGTTGCCAGTATCATGAACTGCCTCGAGGACATAAAGAACTGGATGGCACAGAGCTTCCTCTAGCAGAATGAGGACAGATCAGAAGTTGTCCTCTTTGTCCCGCTTCCAGCTGGTTCAGAACACTGCTGCCATGCTCCTCACAGGTACCCGGGGGAAAGACCACATCACACCTGTTTTGGCCTCTCTCCACTGGCTGCCTGTAAAGTTCAGAGTTGACTATAAGGTCCTCCTGTTATGTATAAAGCCCTTAATGGTCTGGCCCCATCCTACATCTCAGACCTTCTAACCCCCTATTCTACCCCCAGGTCCCTCAGGTCAGCTGACCTGGGGCTCCTGGCTGTCCCACGCTCCAGACTTAAGCTCAGGGGTGATCATGCCTTTGCTGTGTCTGCCCCCAAACTGTGGAATAGCATGCTCCTCCCGATCAGATCTGTTGTTTTGAGTTTGTTGAGTTATTTTAAAATATGCTTTATAAATAAATTTGAGTTGAGTTGAGAAATGTACACTGAGGAAGCAACTGACGTCATTACTCCTCCTCTGATAAATAAGGAACAGTTCCTAATGAATGACCTCATAATTATGATGTCATACGTCATCTCATCTGTTTATTTCCGTGTCGTTTGTGCTTTTACTTTGAAAAACAAAAACACACCTGACACTTCCGTTCAGCACTTTAATTTGAAAGGTTGTGCTGTCCTGTCGCCCGGGATCTTTTATTTTGATATTCTCACCGGAAGTACCGTGTGTGTGAGTTCCGTTAGCTTGACGCCGGTCTGTGGCGATAACAGAGATACCGACTCCTCTGGACACACCGGCCGGATTCGGTCCTTTCCCGAAGGTAACCGGCCCGCCATGACAGCTCAGGGGATTTAACGGCGACTGACAGAGGCGCGGGCCGAGAAGAAGGTAACGGTAACCGTTAAATGTCCCGGTTAACGGATACACACACACTGAAGCCTGCTAACGGCAGCTAGCTGCTGCTAGCTCGATCACTTCTATCCCGTTTCATCCTCACTTCGACCCGCAACGTTCCCGCGTCCTCTAACTTTACATTCGTCTTACGTCACACAAAATTCTGCCGTGACGAAACAAAACCGTGAAAATCAGCTGTTAGATGAGCTGACGGTGAAAACAGGTTCAGATTTACACCGAGATCCTGGGATTTTTCCAGCAGGAATCAGTGAAATCTCGCGAGAGACAACGAGAGGAGCGGACTTTAAATGGTTATTAATTTAATGTATTTAATTGAAACATGGTTTTATTCAGTTTATAAAGTTAGTACTGTGTAGTACTGTATAGTGCTCTGTAGTACTGTGTAGTACTCTGTAGTGCTCTGTAGTACTGTGTAGTACTCTGTAGTACCGTGTAGTACTCTGTAGTACTCTGTAATACTGTGTAGTACTCTGTAGTACTGTGTAGTACTCTGTAATACTGTGTAGTGCTCTGTAGTACTGTGTAGTACTCTGTAGTACCGTGTAGTACTGTGTAGTACTGTGTAGTGCTCTGTAGTACTGTGTAGTACTCTGTAGTACTGTGTAGTACTCTGTAATACTGTGTAGTGCTCTGTAGTACCGTGTAGTACTCTGTAGTACTGTGTAGTACCGTGTAGTACTGTGTAGTACTCTGTAGTACTGTGTAGTACCGTGTTGTACTCTGTAGTACTGTGTAGTGCTCTGTAGTACTGTGTAGTGCTCTGTAGTACTGTGTAGTACCGTGTAGTACTCTGTAGTACTCTAGTACTGTGTAGTACCGTGTAGTACTATGTAGTGCACTGTAGTACTCTGTAGTACTGTGTAGTGCTCTGTAGTACTGTTTAGTGCTCTGTAGTACTGTGTAGTACCGTGTAGTGCTCTGTAGTACTGTGTAGTACTGTGTAGTGCTCTGTAGTACCGTGTAGTACTGTGTAGTACCGTGTAGTACTATGTAGTGCACTGTAGTACTCTGTAGTACTGTGTAGTGCTCTGTAGTACTGTTTAGTGCTCTGTAGTACTGTGTAGTACCGTGTAGTGCTCTGTAGTACTGTGTAGTACTGTGTAGTGCTCTGTAGTACCGTGTAGTACTGTGTAGTACCGTGTAGTACTTTGTAGTACTCTGTAGTACTCTGTAATACTGTGTAGTACTCTGTAGTATTGTGTAGTACTGTGTAGTACTGTGTAGTACTGTGCAGTACTGTGTAGTGCTCTGTAGTACTCTGTAGTGCTCTGTAGTACTGTGTAGTACTGTGTAGTGCTCTGTAGTACTGTGTAATACTGTGTAGTACTCTGTAGTACTGTGTAGTACCGTGTAGTACTCTGTAGTACCGTGTAGTACTGTGTAGTACTCTGTAGTACTGTGTAGTACCGTGTAGTACTCTGTAGTACTGTGTAGTGCTCTGTAGTACTGTGTAGTGCTCTGTAGTACTGTGTAGTACCGTGTAGTACTCTGTAGTACTCTAGTACTGTGTAGTACCGTGTAGTACTATGTAGTGCACTGTAGTACTCTGTAGTACTGTGTAGTGCTCTGTAGTACTGTTTAGTGCTCTGTAGTACTGTGTAGTACCGTGTAGTGCTCTGTAGTACTGTGTAGTACTGTGTAGTGCTCTGTAGTACTCTGTAGTACTGTGTAGTACTGTGTAGTACTGTGTAGTGCTCTGTAGTACTCTGTAGTACTGTGTAGTACTGTGTAGTGCTCTGTAGTACCGTGTAGTACTCTGTAGTACTGTGTAGTACTTTGTAGTACTCTGTAGTACTCTGTAATACTGTGTAGTACTCTGTAGTACTGTGTAGTACTGTGTAGTGCTCTGTAGTACTGTGTAGTGCTCTGTAGTACTGTGTAGTACTGTGCAGTACTGTGTAGTGCTCTGTAGTACTGTGTAGTGCCGTGTAGTACTCTGTAGTACTGTGTAGTGCTCTGTAGTACTGTGTAGTGCTCTGTAGTACTGTGTAGTACCGTGTAGTACTCTGTAGTACTCTAGTACTGTGTAGTACCGTGTAGTACTATGTAGTGCACTGTAGTACTCTGTAGTACTGTGTAGTGCTCTGTAGTACTGTTTAGTGCTCTGTAGTACTGTGTAGTACCGTGTAGTGCTCTGTAGTACTGTGTAGTACTGTGTAGTGCTCTGTAGTACTCTGTAGTACTGTGTAGTACTGTGTAGTACTGTGTAGTGCTCTGTAGTACTCTGTAGTACTGTGTAGTACTGTGTAGTGCTCTGTAGTACCGTGTAGTACTCTGTAGTACTGTGTAGTACTTTGTAGTACTCTGTAGTACTCTGTAATACTGTGTAGTACTCTGTAGTACTGTGTAGTACTGTGTAGTGCTCTGTAGTACTGTGTAGTGCTCTGTAGTACTGTGTAGTACTGTGCAGTACTGTGTAGTGCTCTGTAGTACTGTGTAGTGCTCTGTAGTACTGTGTAGTACTCTGTAGTACTGTGTAGTACTCTGTAATACTGTGTAGTGCTCTGTAGTACCGTGTAGTACTCTGTAGTACTGTGTAGTACCGTGTTGTACTCTGTAGTACTGTGTAGTGCTCTGTAGTACTGTGTAGTACTCTGTAGTACTGTGTAGTACTCTGTAATACTGTGTAGTGCTCTGTAGTACCGTGTAGTACTCTGTAGTACCGTGTAGTACTCTGTAGTACTGTGTAGTACTGTGTAGTGCTCTGTAGTACTGTGTAATACTGTGTAGTACTGTGTAGTACTCTGTAGTACTGTGTAGTACTCTGTAATACTGTGTAGTGCTCTGTAGTACCGTGTAGTACTCTGTAGTACCGTGTAGTACTCTGTAGTACTGTGTAGTACTGTGTAGTACTGTGTAGTGCTCTGTAGTACCGTGTAGTACTCTGTAGTACCGTGTAGTACTCTGTAGTACTGTGTAGTACTGTGTAGTACTGTGTAGTGCTCTGTAGTACTCTGTAGTGCTCTGTAGTACTGTGTAGTACTGTGTAGTGCTCTGTAGTACTGTGTAATACTGTGTAGTACTCTGTAGTACTGTGTAGTACCGTGTAGTACTCTGTAGTACTGTGTAGTACCGTGTAGTACTGTGTAGTACTCTGTAGTACTGTGTAGTACCGTGTAGTACTCTGTAGTACTGTGTAGTGCTCTGTAGTACTGTGTAGTACCGTGTAGTACTCTGTAGTACTCTAGTACTGTGTAGTACCGTGTAGTACTATGTAGTGCACTGTAGTACTCTGTAGTACTGTGTAGTGCTCTGTAGTACTGTTTAGTGCTCTGTAGTACTGTGTAGTACCGTGTAGTGCTCTATAGTACTGTGTAGTACTGTGTAGTGCTCTGTAGTACTCTGTAGTACTCTGTAGTACTGTGTAGTACTGTGTAGTGCTCTGTAGTGCCGTGTAGTACTCTGTAGTACCATGTAGTACTTTGTAGTACTGTGTAGTACTCTGTAGTACTCTGTAGTACTGTGTAGTACTCTGTAGTGCTCTGTAGTACTGTGTAGTGCTCTGTAGTACTGTGTAGTACTGTGCAGTACTCTGTAGTACTGTGAAGTACTGTGTAGTACTCTGTAGTGCTCTGTAGTACTGTGTAGTGCTCTGTAGTACTCTGTAGTGCTCTGTAGTACTGTGTGGTACTCTGTAGTACTGTGTAGTACCGTGTAGTACTCTGTAGTACTGTGTAGTGCTCTGTAGTACTCTGTAGTGCTCTGTAGTACTGTGTGGTACTCTGTAGTACTGTGTAGTACTGTGTAAGGCAAGGCAATTCAATGTGCTTTACAAGAGAAATACATTAAAATCAAACATTAAAGGAACAATAGATGATTAAAAACAAAAGTTAAAAGCAAGACAATAAATAGTTAAAAACAGTGCAGAAAATGCATTTAAAAAGCAAACATAAAGCAACAGCAGACAAATATAAAAACAATAGCTACAGATTATCCTAACAATAAGTTACATATCTAGTTCACTGGTAAGCTGCAGTAAATAGTAATGTTTTAAGCCCTGATTTAAATGAGTTCACAGTTTCAGCCGACCTCAGATATTCTGGAAGTTTGTTCCACAGGCGGGGAGCATAGAAACTAAAGGCTGCTTCACCTTGTTTGGTTTTGATCCTGGGAACACTGAGTAAACCTGTTCCAGATGATCTGAGGGGTCTGGATGCTTCATAACGTACAAGTATATCAGAGATGTCTTTAGGCCCGAGACCATTTAGTGCTTTATAGACAAGTAACAAGATTTTAAAGTCTATCCTTTGACACACAGGAAGCCAGTGCAGTGATTTAAGCACTGGTGTGATGTGCTCCACTCTCTTGGTGTTGGTGAGGACTCTGGCAGCAGCGTTCTGGACGAGCTGCAATTGTCTGATTGATTTTTTACTCAGGCCTATGAAGACACCGTTACAATAGTCCAGCCTGCTGAAGTACTGTGTAGTACATTGTAGTATTCTGTAGTACTCTAGGTGTGTATTTGTACACATGATGAGTATTTATACTCTCTCTCTCTCTCTCTCTCTCTCTCTCTCTCTCTCTCTCTCTCACACACAGTCTTAGTCATGCTCACTCGCCCGCTGACATTAAATGAGAGCAGTGGAGGGGGGCGGGGCCTGTCAGCTGTGACTCCACCTCCTGCTCTCCCATTGGCTGAAGAGGACAATGATGATGATGAAGAGACACAAACAGGTTTGTTTATGTTCAGGTCAGGAGGGCGTATCCGTGTGAAGGGGGCGGGGCTGTTAATGGTGACACCATTAAAACCATGAATGAATGAAGGAGTGATGAATGAAATGTGAGTCGGGTCACACAGGTGAGTCAGGTCACAGGTGAGACAGGTCACAGGTGAGACAGGTCACACAGGGGAGACAGGTCACACAGGTGAGTCAGGTCACACAGGTGAGTCAGGTGACACAGGTGAGTCAGGTCACAGGTGAGACAGGTCACACAGGTGAGTCAGGTCACACAGGTGAGACAGGTCACATAGGTGAGTCAGGTGACACAGGTGAGTCAGGTCACAGGTGAGACAGGTCACACAGGTGAGTCAGGTCACAGGTGAGTCAGGTCACATAGGTGAGACAGGTCACACAAGTCAGTCAGGTCATAGGTGAGTCAGGTCACATAGGTGAGTCAGGTCACAGGTGAGACAGGTCACACAGGTGAGTCAGGTCACAGGTGACACAGGTCACACAGGTGAGAAAGGTCACACAGGTGAGTCAGGTGACACAGGTGAGACAGGTCACAGGTCAGTCAGGTCACATAGGTGAGACAGGTCACACAGGTGAGTCAGGTCACATAGGTGAGTCAGATCACAGATGAGACAAGTCACACAGGTGAGTCAGGTCACATAGGTGAGTCAGGTCACACAGGTGGGAGGTCACACAGGTGAGTCAGGTGACACAGGTGAGTCAGGTCACAGGTGAGACAGGTCACACAGGTGAGACAGGTCACATAGGTGAGACAGGTCACAGGTCAGTCAGGTCACAGGTGAGTCAGGTCACATAGGTGAGTCAGGTCACAGGTGAGACAGGTCACACAGGTGAGTCAGGTCACAGGTGAGTCAGGTCACAGGTGAGACAGGTCACACAGGTGAGAAAGGTCACACAGGTGAGTCAGGTCACACAGGTGAGTCAGGTCACATAGGTGAGTCAGGTCACAGGTGAGTCAGGTCACACAGGTGAGTCAGGTCACAGGTGAGTCGGGTCACATAGGTGAGACAGGTCACACAGGTGAGTCAGGTCACATAGGTGAGTCAGGTCACACAGGTGAGTCAGGTCACACAGGTGAGAAAGGTCACATGTGAGTCAGGTCACACAGGTGAGTCAGGTCACACAGGTGAGTCAGGTCACACGTGAGACAGGTCACACAGGTGAGTCAGGTCACACAGGTGAGACGGGTCACACAGGTGAGTCAGGTCACAGGTGAGTCAGGTCACACAGGTGAGACAGGTCACACAGGTGAGTCAGGTCACAGGTAAGTCAGGTCACACAGGTGAATCAGGTCACACAGGTGAGACAGACACAGGTAAGACAGGTCACACAGGTGAATCAGGTCACACAGGTGAGACAGACACAGGTAAGACAGGTCACACAGGTGAGTTGGGTCACACAGGTGAGACAGGTCACACAGGTGAGTTGGGTCACACAGGTAAGTCAGGTCACACAGGTGAGTCAGGTCACACAGGTTCTTGATTTATCAGCATCAGTCACAGTTATGGCTGCTTGATTATGAAAAAAATCATAATCACGATTATTTTGGTCAAAATTGAAATCACAATTATGCAAACGATTATGCAGCGCACATGATGACTTATATTGTTTACTTGACGGCATGTCATTTCTGTCTCTACATGGTCGCACATTTACAATTCTCCTCTGCTCTCTGTATCACGCACAGAGTTGGGCCCCGATGCGCTCACGTGTGTGTGTGTGTGTGTGTGTGTGTGTCTTGCTCTCTCTCTGCCATTTTCCGCACGCTGTTTTTGAAATCTTCCGCGATCACCTGCCCCTCGCATTATTCATTGTTCACTTACTTGACTGGCTCGTGGAGTGAATAGAAGAGAGGAGAGGAGTTACTGTGGTGATTTATCAGCATCAGTTACTGTGGAGATTTATCAGCATCAGTTACCGTGGTGATTTATCAGCATCAGTTACAGTGGTGATTTATCAGCATCAGTTACAGTGGTGATTTATCAGCATCAGTTACAGTGGAGATTTATCAGCATCAGTTACTGTGGAGATTTATCAGCATCAGTTACCGTGGTGATTTATCAGCATCAGTTACAGTGGTGATTTATCAGCATCAGTTACAGTCGAGATTTATCAGCATCAGTTACAGTGGTGATTTATCAGCATCAGTTACAGTGGAGATTTATCAGCATCAGTTACTGTGGAGATTTATCAGCATCAGTTACCGTGGAGATTTATCAGCATCAGTTACCGTGGTGATTTATCAGCATCAGTTACCATGGTGATTTATCAGCATCAGTTACCGTGGTGATTTATCAGCATCAGTTACCGTGGTGATTTATCGGCATCAGTTACCGTGGTGATTTATCAGCATCAGTTACTGTGGTGATTTATCAGCATCAGTTATCAATCAATCAATCAATCAATTTTATTTATAAAGCCCAATATCACAAATCACAATTTGCCTCACAGGGCTTTACAGCATACGACATCCCTCTGTCCTTATGACCCTCACAGCTGATCAGGAAAAACTCCCCAAAAAAACCCCTTTAATGGGAAAAAAAAACGGTAGAAACCTCAGGAAGAGCAACTGAGGAGGGATCCCTCTTCCAGGACGGACAGACGTGCAATAGATGTTGTACAGAACAGATCAGCATAATAAATTAACAGTAATCCGCATGACACAATGAGACAGAGAGAGAGAGAGAGAGAGAGAGAGAGAGAGAGACAGAGACAGAGAGACAGAGACAGAGAGAGAGATGCAGGTAATGACAGTAGGTTACAACAACATTATTGAAAGTAATAATATTATAGTTATAGTTCTGGCTACTGTGGTACAATATGTTGAAAGTATGTATTAATATCTGGCAGTATACATGTGTGACAATAGTCATATGTGTATAATAACAGTAGAAGTATGACTAATGACTAACGATGGCAGCAGCAGCAGGAGGCATCTGGCAGGACCACGGCAGCAGCACAACCACACACGTCACGCTGTCCAGGCACCGCTGTGATATGAGTTATTCTGAGAGACAGTGGAGCACAAAGGCTCCGGAGAAGAAGCCGAGTTAGTGACATCCAGAATGGCCGAGTTAGCAAGATGCAGTAATAGAATTAGTTATTGTGGTCATTTATCAGCATCAGTTACCACAGTAATCTATCCCAGTAAACAGAGTTAACCCTGACTCCGCCTCCTGACCTCAGGTTCAGAGACATTAAGTTTCTGTTGACAGAGAACTGACTGCTGTTTCTCCTTCAGGAGTTCTGGCTCATCCCCCTGCACCTGCCTGGAGCTCCTCCTCACCTGTCTACTCTTCCTCCTCTGCTCCCTCTGTAGCTTCTCCTCATCTTCATCCTCGTCTGTCTCCTATAGCATTTTCTGCTCCTCCTCCTGTGTCCCTCCTTTTTCCTCCCCCTCCTCCCTGTGCCCCCTCTTCCTCCTCTGTTCCTTCTGTAGCTCCTCCTCCTCCTCCTCCCCCTCCTCCTCACTCCCCTACATCATTCTCTGCTCCTCCTGTGTCCCCTCTTTCTCCTCTTTCCCATGGCTCCTCTTTCTCCTCTGCTCCTTCTGTTGCGCCTCCTCCTCCCTGTGCCTCCTCTTCCTCCTCTGCTCCTTCTGTATCTCCTCTTCCTGCTGTGTTCCTTCTTTGTCCTCCTGCCCCTCCTCCCCATGCCTCCTCTTCCTTCTCTGCTCCTTCTCTAACTGCTCTTCCTCCTGTTTCCCTCCTTTGTTCTCCTCCTCCCTGCACCTCCTCTTCCTCTGCTCCTTCAGTAGCTCCTCCTCCTCCTCACTCCTCTGCAGCATTCTCTGCTCCTCCTCCTGTGTCCCCTCTTTCACCTCCTCCTTGTGCCTCCTCTTCCCCCTCTGCTCCTTCTATAGCTCCTCCTCCTCCCTGTGCCTCCTCTCCCTCCTCTGCTCCTTCTCTAATTCCTCTTCCTCCTGTGGCCCTCCTTCGCCCTCCTCCATCTTCTGTCCCACCTGCTTCTCTTTTTCCTTGTGCTCCCTCCTCGTGTCCTCCTCTTCCTCCCGTCTCCTTTGATCCTTGCACTCCTCCTAATTCTTCCTCCTTTTCTCCTCTTCCCTCTTCATCTCCTCCTCTTCCTCCTTCCCTCCTTCCCTCACCTCCTGCCCCTCGTTCTGTCCCTTCTACTCCTTTTATTTCACCTCCTCTTGTTGCTTCTTTTTTTCTTCGTCCTCCTTGTTCTTACCCTTCTCCTCTTTCTTCATCATCCTCCTCCACCACTCCTGTCTCCTCCCTTCCTCCTCCTCCTCCTTCCCATTTGTCTTGTCTTTCTTCTTCATCTCCTCCTGTCCCTTTGTTCCTCCATCCCTCACCTCCTCATTCTGTTTCTGTCTCTCCCTCTCCTCCTTGTTCTTCTGCTCCTCCTCTTCCTCTCCTTTATCACCACTCTACTCCTCTTGTTTCTCCTCCACTCCCTCCTCCACCTCCTCCTGACTTTTTTACTCCTTACACTTCTGCCATTTGTTCTCCTCTTTCTCCATCCTCTTCTCCTGTCTCCCTGTCTCCTTCTCCTCCTCTTTCTTCTGTTCCTGTAGCTCCGTCTCTTCCTCCTCCTCCTCCTCCTCCTTCTCCCTGCTGCCCCTGCTCCTCCCTCCTGCCTCGCCTCCTCTCAGCTCACCGGTTGGAGGTGCGGCGCCTCCTGCGAGGAGCTCTGGCCTCCCTCGGCCGTCGTCTGGACTCTCTAGAGAGGAGGAGCAGGAGGAAGAGGAGGAATAAGTGGAGCAGACAGAGAGGAGAAGAAGACGGAGCTGGTGAGTTCTGTCTGTCTCCTCCTTTGTCTCGTCCTCTCAGTGAAAATTGTTGTTAACACATTTCTCTCTGTTAAGGTTTGGGAGCTGTCTCATTTAGCTCCGCCCCCTCCCATAGCCCCACCCACCCCCCACATGTCACCACCTCCTCCTCATCATCCTCCTCAGACAGCGAGGACTCTCACACATATTCTAGTGTGAGCCTATCAGAACAGAGGAGGAGGAGCAGAGGAGAGGATGAGGATGTGGAGGGGGGGGGGAGGAAGAGGAGAAGGAAGAACCACAAAGAAAACAGAGAAGAAGAAGATGAGGAGAAGGATGCTGGGAGATTTGTGGGGCGGATGGCGGTCTCCTTCAGAGGAGGACGAGGAGCAGAGGAGGAAGCGCTGCTCACTCTGCACAAATTCAACCACAAGAAACACAGAAGAGAGGAGGGAGGAAGCAGCCAATCAGAGAAGGCCGTCAGTATCGTCAGGCAGAATGGTTACAGAGTGCCACTGCTGTTGCTGCCACACAGGTTCTTATTTGTTTATCTGAATAAAGTTACCGTGACAACAGTCATGAAAATTTGATCATAATCTAATAAACAGTTAAATTCAAAACAAATGTATATTTTAATATTCATAAACTCTCTTGTCTTTGTCTCCGCCCAGCGTCTCCGGCTCCTCCTCCCAGCAGGCCCTGCACCTGCTGCAGTCAGCCCAGAGGGGTCAGACCTGTAGCCAATCAGAAGCATTCGACATCTCTTCAGGCCAGTGGCGTTTCTCTGACATCACCGCACCTCTCTCCTTCTTCTCCAATCCCCATGCTTTTCACTTATGGCACCTAGGCTTCTCCTCCACCTCCACCTTTAGTCCCATCCCCATCCTGCGTCTCTCAGCAGTTGCCGTGGAGACCATGTCAGAATCAGTGAGGGGTGGAGCTTGTGTGAGTCCCCTGCGGCCCCTGAAGGACTGGACGGCCCCGCCCAGTCTGAGCAGTGACCACTGGTTGGTTAAAAATCTTCTGTTATTAAAAAAACATGTCCTCTGTGTCCTCGCCACCACCCCCGAGTGTCCAACACAGTCATGTCAGACGAGGCAGCGCTGATCTCCTGTTTTCATAAATGTATTTTAGCGTTTATTGTAAGATGACAAGCTCCGCCCACCAGCTGGAGCAGGTCAACTGTACATTAAAATATGTTTGTGAGAGCAGAGAGGATAGTTGGCCATGTTGATTGGGCCACGGCGTGTTTATGTGTTTTCATCTGTCAGTGAATATTAATGAATCCTGTCTGATCACACGTTTACTGTTTTCCGCATATCCCTGCTTCTTGTCTGTTACCTATCTGTACTTCCTGTTTGTTACATACTTGCACTTCCTGTGTGATGTGATGATGACTCGCTCTGACGTAACGCTGTCCTAACATTCTGTCTCTGCAGTTACGTGCGGTCGCCGATACCCAGGTAATTATTTATATGATATTATTGGTTATGATTAATCTGTGATGTCATCAGTTTGAACCATGTGACTTCCTGTGTGTCACAGCCCCACATTTTCTGCCCGGCGACAGCAGAAGCAACGGGCCAATCACAGGTCGTTCCGACTTCGCCTCCCCCGTCTACAGCCCCTCCCCCTCCGTTCAGCCAATGGACTGTCTGCTCCGCTTGCCATTGGCCAATCAGCAGTGAGCTCAGAGTTTCTCAGCGTAAATGGAGAGGTGGAGATTTTATTTGCTTTACATTTTATTTTGTCTCTGATCCTCTGTCACACTTCCTGCTGATGGGGCTGTCACACTTCCTGCGCCGTCCTCAAACGTCTCTCTGACCACCTCTGTTCCTGTCCTTCTCAGAGTTGTAAACGAGTTTCACAGATCCGAATCCGCCGGGCTTCACCGCGGGAAACGCTGCTCACTCCGATGGGACTGCCAAAAGTCAAAAGGTCAGGGCGTGGTCGACAAACAGAAACCACAAAATCTGAATAAAAAACATGAAATACCAAAAACATGGTTTTCTTTTTAGGTTAAAGAAGAAAGAGTTCAGTCTGGAGGAGATTTACACCAACAAGAACTACAAATCCCCCACTACCAAAAGGTAAAAACTACAAATCCCCCACTACCAACAGGTAAAAACTACAAATCCCCCACTATTAACAGGTAGAAACTACAAATCCCCCACCACCAACAGGTAAAAACTACAAATTCCCCAGTACCAACAGGCAAAAAACTACAAATCCCCCACTATTAACAGGTAAAAACTACAAATCCCCCACTACCAGCAGGTAAAAACTACAAATCCCCCACTACCAACAGGTAAAAACTACAAATACCCCACTATTAACAGGTAAAAACTACAAATCCCCCACCACCAACAGGTAAAAACTACAAATCCCCCACCACCAACAGGTTAAAAAAAGTACAAATACCCCACCACCAACAGACAAAACTACAAATCCCCCACTACCACAAGATAAAAAACTGCAAAGCCCCCCACTACCAACAGGTATACACTTCAAAGCCCCACTACAAACAGGTAAAACTATAAATCCCCACTACCAACAGCTATAAACTACAAATATCCTACAACCAACAGGTATAAACTACAAATCCTCCACTAACAACAGCTATAAACTACAAATCCTCCACTACCAACAGGTATAAACTACAAATCCCCCACTACTAATAATTATAAACTACAAACCCCCACTTTGAACAGGTAAAAAACTACAAATCCTCCACTAACAACAGCTTTAAACTACAAATCCTCCACTATCAACAGCTATAAACTACAAATCCTCCACTATCAACAGCTATAAACTACAAATCCTCCACTAACAACAGCTTTAAACTACAAATCCTCCACTATCAACAGCTATAAACTACAAATCCTCCACTATCAACAGCTATAAACTACAAATCCTCCACTATCAACAGCTATAAACTACAAATCCTCCACTATCAACAGCTATAAACTACAAATCCTCCACTACCAACAGGTATAAACTACAAATCCCCCACTACTAACAATTATAAACTACAAACCCCCACTTTGAACAGGTAAAAAACTACAAATCCTCCACTAACAACAGCTTTAAACTACAAATCCTCCACTAACAACAGCTATAAACTACAAATCCTCCACTACTAACAGGTATAAACTACAAACCCCCCACTACCAACAGGTATAAACTACAAACCCCCAACTACCAACAGGTATAAACTACAAATCCTCACTTTGAACAGGTAAAAAACTACAAATCCTCCACTAACAACAGCTTTAAACTACAAATCCTCCACTAACAACAGCTATAAACTACAAATCCTCCACTACTAACAGGTATAAACTACAAACCCCCCACTACCAACAGGTATAAACTACAAACCCCCAACTACCAACAGGTATAAACTACAAATCCTCACTTTGAACAGGTAAAAAACTACAAATCCTCCACTAACAACAGCTTTAAACTACAAATCCCCCACTACTAACAATTATAAACTACAAACCCCCACCACCAACAGGTAAAAAACTACAAATCCTCCACTACTAAACGTTATAAACTACAAACTCCCACCACCAACAGGTAAAAAAAACACTACAAATCCCACATCAACAACACAGATAGGAAGTCTGTCAGGCCTAACTTCATCTCCCAGCATGCCTCTCCGTCATCCTGCAGGAGTCTGGAGACGATCTTCGAGGAGCCACGTGAGAAGGATGGAGCGCTGCTCTTGATTGGCCAGCAGAGGAGGCGCAGGCTCCTCCTCTTCCCTGACTTCACTCAGCCCAGGAAAAGGAAGAGGCCTCAAGGTACTCTGGGAACTGTAGTTCACTATCTATCTATCTGTCTGTCCATCTGTCTGTGTCTGTCCATCTGTCTGTCTGTCTGTCTGTGTCTGTCCATCTATCTATCTATCTATCTATCTATCTGTCTGTCCATCTGTCTGTGTCTGTCCATCTGTCTGTGTCTGTCCATCTATCTGTCTATCTATCTGTCTGTCTGTCTGTCTGTCCATCTGTCTGTGTCTGTCCATCTATCTATCTATCTGTCTGTCTGTCCATCTGTCTGTGTCTGTCCATCTATCTGTCTATCTATCTGTCTGTCTGTCTGTCTGTCTATCTGTCTGTCTGTCCATCTGTCTATGTCAATTTCAATTTCAATTTTATTTATAAAGCCCAATATCACAAATCACAATTTGCCTCACAGGGCTTTACAGCATATGACATCCCTCTGTCCTTAAGACCCTCACAGCGGATCAGGAAAAACTCCCCAAAAAAAACCCCTTTAACGGGGGAAAAAAAAAACGGTAGAAACCTCAGGAAGAGCAACTGAGGAGGGATCCCTCTTCCAGGACGGACAGACGTGCAATAGATGTCGTACAGAACAGATCAGCATAATAAATTAACAGTAATCCATATGACACAATGAGACAGAGAGAGAGAGAGAGAGAGAGAGAGAGATGCAGGTAATGACAGTAGCTTACAACAACATTAATGAAAGTAATAATATTATAGTTATAGTTCTGGCTACTGTGGTACAATATGTTGAAAGTATGTATTAATATCAGACAGTATACTTGTGTGACAATAGTCATATGTGTATAATAACAGTAGAAGTATGACTAATGACTAATGATGGCAGCAGCAGCAGGAGGCATCTGGCAGGACCACGGCAGCAGCACAACCACACACGTCACGCTGTCCAGGCACCGCTGTGATATGAGTTAATCTGAGAGACAGTGGAGCACAAAGGCTCCGGAGAAGAAGCTGAGTTAGTGACATCCAGAATGGCCGAGTTAGCAAGATGCAGTAATAGAATACAAGAGAGAGAGAGAGAGAGAGAGAGAGAGAGAGAAGGAGAGAGAGGGAGAGAGAGGGAGCCCGGTGTATTATAGGGGGTCCTCCGGCAGACTAGGCCTAAGTCAGCCTAACTAGGGGCTGGTACAGGGCAAGCCTGAGCCAGCCCTAACTATAAGCTTTATCAAAGAGGAAAGTCTTAAGTCTAGTCTTAAATGTGGAGACGGTGTCTGCCTCCCGGACCGTAACAGGAAGATGATTCCACAGGAGAGGAGCCTGATAGCTGAAGGCTCTGGCTCCTGATCTGCTTTTGGAGACTTTAGGGACCACGAGTAACCCTGCGTTCTCAGAGCGCAGTGTTCTGGTGGGATAATATGGCACTATGAGCTCTCTAAGATATGACGGAGCTTGACCATTTAGAGCTTTATAAGTTAACAGTAGGATTTTAAATTCAATTCTGGATTTTACAGGGAGCCAGTGCAGAGAAGCTAAAACAGGAGAAATATGATCTCGTTTCTTAGTTCCTGTTAGTACACGAGCTGCTGCATTCTGAATTAGCTGGAGAGTTTTTAAGGACTTACTAGAGCTACCTGATAATAGAGAGTTACAGTAATCCAGCCTTGAGGTAAGGTAGGTAGGCCTAATTTTCGCAATATTACGCAGATGAAAAAATGCAGTCCGTGAGGTTTGCTTTAAATGAGAATTAAAAGACAAATCTTGATCAAATATTACTCCGAGGTTTCTTACGGTAGTGCTAGAGGCCAGAGCAATGCCATCTGGAGAAACTATGTCATCAGATAAAGAGTCTCTGAGTTGTTTGGGGCCAAGAACAATAACTTCAGTTTTGTCTGAATTTAACATCAGGAAATTGGTGCTCATCCAATTTTTTATGTCTTTAAGGCAGTTATGGAGTTTAGTTAATTGATTACTTTCTTCTGGCTTCATCGATAAATACAACTGTGTATCATCCGCATAACAATGGAAATTTATAGAGTGATTTCTAATGATGTTACCTAAAGGAAGCATATATAGAGTAAATAGGATTGGTCCGAGCACAGAACCTTGCGGAACTCCAAAACAAACTTTGGTACGTAAGGATGATTCATTACGAACGTCAACAAATTGAAAACGATCAGATAAATAAGATTTAAACCAGCTTAGTGCTGAACCTTTTAGGCCAATTAAGTGATCCAGTCTCTGCAGTAGAATTTGATGGTCAATTGTGTCAAACGCCGCACTAAGATCTAATAAAACAAGAACAGAGACGAGTCCTTTGTCTGAAGCAATCAGAAGGTCATTTGTAATTTTAACTAGAGCTGTCTCAGTGCTATGATGCACTCTAAATCCTGACTGAAATTCCTCAAATAAATTATTATCCTGGAGAAAATCACACAGCTGGTCTGCGACTACTTTCTCAAGGATCTTTGACATAAAGGGAAGATTAGATATTGGTCTATAGTTGGCTAACACCTCTGGATCCAGGGTGGGCTTTTTTAGTAGAGGTTTAATTACAGCTACCTTAAAAGACTGTGGTACATAGCCTGTTAATAGGGATATATTGATCATATCTAATATATGAGTGTTAACTAAAGGAAAGACCTCCTTAAGTAGCCTAGTTGGGATGGGGTCTAAGAGACACGTTGATGATTTAGATGAAGAAATCACTGCGGTCAATTCTTGAAGAGAAATTGGGGAGAAGCAATCTAAATATATATTAGATTCTACAGCTGTGTTTGAGGTTAGATAGGTACTATCTGAGGACAGGAGGTCATGAATTTTGCCTCTAATAGTTAGAATTTTGTCATTAAAAAAGCTCATAAAATCATTACTGCTAAGGGCTAAAGGAATACAAGGCTCAATAGAGCTTTGACTCTCAGTCAGCCTGGCTACAGTGCTGAAAAGAAACCTGGGGTTGTTCTTGTTTTCTTCTATTAATGCTGAGTAATAGTTTGCTCTGGCATTGCGGAGGCCCCTCTTATAAGTTTTGAGACTGTCTGTCCAGATTAAACGAGATTCTTCCAGTTTGGTCAATCGCCACTTCCTTTCAAATTTTCGCGATATTTGTTTTAACCTACGGGTTTGAGAGTTATACCAAGGAGCAAACTTTCTTTGCTTTGTTAACTTCTTTTTAAGAGGAGCTACAGAGTCGAGCGTTGTTCGCAGCAAGCCTACGGCGCTATCAACAAAATGATCAATTTGGGAGAGGTTAAAGTCGGCACGGGAAACCTCTGTTACTGAAGGTATTGGTATTGAATTTAACGACGAAGTAATCTTTTCCTTAAATTTTGTGACAGCACTATCTGATAAACATCTAGTATAGTAACTGTTGCTAAGTGGCGTGTAATCGAGTAAAAAGAAATCAAAAGTAATCAGATAATGATCTGATAGCAAGGGATTCTGTGGAAAGACTTTTAGGTTATCAATTTCAATTCCATACGTCAGAACTAGATCGAGGGTATGGTTAAAACAGTGAGTGGGTTCATGTACACCCTGACTGAAGCCAATGGAGTCTATTAATGAGATAAACGCGGTAGCCAGGGAGTCATTATCAACGTCGACATGAATGTTAAAATCGCCTGCAACAATAACTTGATCTGATTTAAGAACTAAACTGGTTTCTACCGTTTTTTTTTTTTTCCCCGTTAAAGGGTTTTTTTTTGGGGAGTTTTTCCTTATCCGCTGTGAGGGTCTTAAGGACAGAGGGATGTCGTATGCTGTAAAGCCCTGTGAGGCAAATTGTGATTTGTGATATTGGGCTTTATAAATAAAATTGAATTAAAATTGAATTGAATTAAAAACTCTGAGAATTCAGATACAAATTCAGAATACGGGCCAGGAGCACGGTACACTATAACAAATAAAAGTGGCTGCGAGGTTTTCCAGGTCGGATGTAAAACACTAAGAATGAGGCTTTCAAATGAATTATAATCTAGTTTAGGTTTAGGGCTGATTAACACACTAGAGTTAAAAATGGCTGCAACTCCCCCTCCTCGGCCGCTGCCTCGAGGAATGTGGGTATTATTATGACTGGGAGGAGTGGACTCATTTAGACTAACATATTCATCTTGACACAGCCAGGTTTCTGTGAGACTGAGTAAATCAATATGATTATCTGATATTAATTCGTTTACTAACACTGCTTTAGACGATAGAGACCTGATATTTAACAGTCCACATTTAATTCTCCTGTTTTGTCTTTCTGTCACAGAAGAGGTTTTAATTTTTATGAGGTTGTTATGCACAACTCCTCTTTGTTTAATTTTAGATTTAGATAATTTAGGTGGTCAGGGGACAGACACCGTTTGTATAAAACTATGAAAACTATGGCTGGGTAACTGAACTAG